>NW_027196934.1:30000-73513 GCF_038502225.1 Cherax quadricarinatus | reverse complement strand
AGGATCAGAAAAAGAAATGTTTTGAAGTCATTTCAGAGAATCCAACAAAATTGTCGCCTACACAGCCTACACAGCCTACACAGCCGGCACCCGTGAAACCTTCCATCTATTTCATACAATGTATCAACCAATAAGGACCTAGGCTACTCACAATTATATTTTAATCAGATGAAGGCGCTAAAACCTTAGGGGTCAAATAGGGCCTTTGGAATGGAAGACATTAAAATTCGATCCATGCATGGGAAGGATAAGTCGAGTTCCTTGGAAAAAGAGCCTCTCACCGGCAACATGGCAAAATAATGTAATATCAAATAATAGTATATCATCTGGAAATCAAAGCTGGCAAAAAGGTATGTAAATACCCTATTAATATACCAACTTTCTTCTGGGTGGGATAAACCAGTGATGAATTATTGAAGGTGATGATAGAAGCTTGTGTCCACCTGTCACAAGGAAAGTAATATCTGGGAGTGACTTACGTAACATTACACATAGATCATCCACGAGTTCAAACACTCCAAGAATCTTGCGCAACTTACATGACTCAAGCTTTGAAAATATGATGACAATCTAATACAACATTCTCAAGTAATAAACGAAAATTTGAAAGACTGCAGACGAGAATATTGCTGAGAATGATCCGAGAAATTAGTCTCTCCTCGTTAAACACAACATTACTAAACCAAGGATATTGTTTAGAGTTTTCTTTTCTTATTTGCGCTCCATTTAACATTTTCTAAAATTCTGCAAAAAAAAAAAAAATTGCATTGATTTAAAAAAAAAAACTTTGATTAAATTTGCAAGAAGAAAAACTTTAAAATTAGCGCCCACACAGTCCAAAATTAATGCCAAGATATTGTAAGATACATTAGCATTTAAGGTTTGAAGCTGATCAGAAGAAGCGTTCACTGGTTATTACCAGGAAAACAATTTGCTAAATAAAATTGACAAAGTGTCCTGGGCCAGAGATGTGTGTCCTGGGCCAGAGATGTGGTGTCCTGGGCCAGAGATGTGGTGTCCTGGGCCAGAGATGTGGTGTCCTGGGCCAGAGATGTGGTGTCCTGGGCCAGAGATGTGGTGTCCTGGGCCAGAGATGTGGTGTCCTGGGCCTGGGCGAGAGATGTTGTGTCCTGGGCCAGAGATGTGGTGTCCTGGGCCAGAGATGTGGTGTCCTGGGCCAGAGATGTGGTGTCCTGGGCCAGAGATGTGGTGTCCTGGGCCAGAGATGTGGTGTCCTGGGCCAGAGATGTGGTGTCCTGGGCCAGAGATGTTGTGTCCTGGGCCAGAGATGTGGTGTCCTGGGCCAGAGATGTGGTGTCCTGGGCCAGAGATGTGGTGTCCTGGGCCAGAGATGTGGTGTCCTGGGCCAGATATGTGGTGTCCTGGACCAGAGATGTGGTGTCCTGGGCCAGAGATATGTCCTGGTCTGGGCGAGAGATGTGGTGTCCTGGGCCAGATATGTGGTGTCCTGGGCCAGAGATGTGGTGTCCTGGGCCAGAGATGTGGTGTCCTGGGCCAGAGATGTGGTGTCCTGGGCCAGAGATGTGGTGTCCTGGGCCAGAGATGTGGTGTCCTGGGCCAGAGATGTGGTGTCCTGGGCCAGAGATGTGGTGTCCTGGGCCAGAGATGTGGTGTCCTGGGCCAGAGATGTGGTGTCCTGGGCCAGAGATGTGGTGTCTGGGCTGTGGTGTCCTGGGCGAGAGATGTGGTGTCCTGGACCAGAGATGTGGTGGCCTGGGCGAGAGATGTGGTGTCCTGGGCCAGAGATGTGGTGTCCTGAGACAGAGATGTGGTGTCCTGGGAGATGTGGTATCCTGGGCCAGAGATGTGTGTCCTGGGCCAGAGATGTGGTGTCCTGGGCCAGAGATGTGGTGTCCTGGGCCAGAGATGTGGTGTCCTGGGCCAGAGATGTGTGTCCTGGGCCAGAGATGTGGGGCCAGAGATGTGTCCTGGGCCAGAGATGTGGTGTCCTGGGCCAGAGATGTGGTGTCCTGGGCCAGAGATGTGGTGTCCTGGGCCAGAGATGTGGTGTCCTGGGCCAGAGATGTGGTGTCCTGGGCCAGAGATGTGGTGTCCTGGACCAGAGATGTGGTGTCCTGGGCCAGAGATGTGTCCTGGGCCAGAGATGTGGTGTCCTGGGCCAGAGATGTGGTGTCCTGGGCCAGAGATGTGGTGTCCTGGGCCAGAGATGTGGTGTCCTGGGCCAGAGATGTGGTGTCCTGGGCCAGAGATGTGGTGTCCTGGGCCAGAGATGTGTCCTGGGCCAGAGATGTGGTGTCCTGGGCCAGAGATGTGGTGTCCTGGGCCAGAGATGTGGTGTCCTGGGCCAGAGATGTGGTGTCCTGGGCCAGAGATGTGGTGTCCTGGGCCAGAGATGTGTCCTGGGCCAGAGATGTGGTGTCCTGGGAGATGTGGTGTCCAGAGATGTGGTGTCCTGGGCCAGAGATGTGGTGTCCTGGGCCAGAGATGTGGTGTCCTGGGCCAGAGATGTGGTGTCCTGGGCCAGAGATGTGGTGTCCTGGGAGAGATGTGGTGTCCTGGAGAGATGTGGTGTCCTGGGCCAGAGATGTGTCCTGGGCCAGAGATGTGGTGTCCTGGGCCAGAGATGTGGTGTCCTGGGCCAGAGATGTGGTGTCCTGGGCCAGAGATGTGTCCTGTGAGGTGTCCTGGGCCAGAGATGTGGTGTCCTGGGCCAGAGATGTGGTGTCCTGGACCAGAGATGTGGTGTCCTGGGCCAGAGATGTGGTGTCCTGGGCCAGAGATGTGGTGTCCTGGGCCAGAGATGTGGTGTCCTGGGCCAGAGATGTGGTGTCCTGGGCCAGAGATGTGTCCTGGGCCAGAGATGTGGTGTCCTGGGCCAGAGATGTGGTGTCCTGGGCCAGAGATGTGGTGTCCTGGGCCAGAGATGTGGTGTCCTGGGCCAGAGATGTGGTGTCCTGGACCAGAGATGTGGTGTCCTGGGCCAGAGATGTGGTGTCCTGGGCCAGAGATGTGGTGTCCTGGGCCAGAGATGTGGTGTCCTGGGCCAGAGATGTGGTGTCCTGGGCCAGAGATGTGGTGTCCTGGGCCAGAGATGTGGTGTCCTGGGCCAGAGATGTGGTGTCCTGGGCCAGAGATGTGGTGTCCTGGGCCAGAGATGTGGTGTCCTGGGCCAGAGATGTGGTGTCCTGGGCGAGAGATGTTGTGTCCTGGGCCAGAGATGTGGTGTCCTGGGCCAGAGATGTGGTGTCCTGGGCCAGAGATGTGGTGTCCTGGGCCAGAGATGTGGTGTCCTGGGCCAGAGATGTGGTGTCCTGGGCCAGAGATGTGGTGTCCTGGGCCAGAGATGTGGTGTCCTGGGCCAGAGATGTTGTGTCCTGGGCCAGAGATGTGGTGTCCTGGGCCAGAGATGTGGTGTCCTGGGCCAGAGATGTGGTGTGCTGGTTTCCTTGGCCAGAGATGTGGTGTCCTGGGCCAGAGATGTGGTGTCCTGGGCCAGAGATGTGGTGTCCTGGGCCAGAGATGTGGTGTCCTGGGCCAGAGATGTGGTGTCCTGGGCCAGAGATGTGGTGTCCTGGGCCAGAGATGTGGTGTCCTGGGCCAGAGATGTGGTGTCCTGGGCCAGAGATGTGGTGTCCTGGGCCAGAGATGTGGTGTCCTGGGAGATGTGGTGTCCAGAGATGTGGTGTCCTGTGGGGCCAGAGATGTGGTGTCCTGGGCCAGAGATGTGGTGTCCTGGGCCAGAGATGTGGTGTCCTGGGCCAGTGATGTGGTGTCCTGGGAGATGTGGTGTCCTGGGCCAGAGATGTGTGTCCTGGGCCAGAGATGTGGTGTCCTGGGCCAGAGATGTGGTGTCCTGGGCCAGAGATGTGGTGTCCTGGGCCAGAGATGTGGTGTCCTGGGCCAGAGATGTGGTGTCCTGGGCCAGAGATGTGGTGTCCTGGGCCAGAGATGTGGTGTCCTGGGCCAGAGATGTGGTGTCCTGGGCCAGAGATGTGGTGTCCTGGGCCAGAGATGTGGTGTCCTGGGCCAGAGATGTGGTGTCCTGGGCCAGAGATGTGGTGTCCTGGGCCAGAGATGTGGTGTCCTGGGCCAGAGATGTGGTGTCCTGGGCCAGAGATGTGGTGTCCTGGGCCAGAGATGTGGTGTCCTGGGCCAGAGATGTGGTGTCCTGGGCCAGAGATGTGGTGTCCTGGGCCAGAGATGTGGTGTCCTGGGCCAGAGATGTGGTGTCCTGGGCCAGAGATGTGTGGTCCTGGGGCAGAGATGTGGTGTCCTGGGCCAGAGATGTGGTGTCCTGGGCCAGAGATGTGGTGTCCTGGGCCAGAGATGTGGTGTCCTGGGCCAGAGATGTGGTGTCCTGGGCCAGAGTGGTGTCCTGGTCCAGAGATGTGGTGTCCTGGGCCAGAGATGTGGTGTCCTGGGCCAGAGATGTGGTGTCCTGGGCCAGAGATGTGGTGTCCTGGGCCAGAGATGTGGTGTCCTGGGCCAGAGATGTGGTGTTCTGGGCGAGAGATGTGGTGTCCTGGGCGAGAGATGTGGTGTCCTGGGCCAGAGATGTGGTGTCCTGGGCCAGAGATGTGGTGTTCTGGGCGAGAGATGTGGTGTCCTGGGCGAGAGATGTGGTGTCCTGGACCAGAGATGTGGTGTCCTGGGCCAGAGATGTGGTGTCCTGGGCCAGAGATGTGGTGTCCTGGGCCAGAGATGTGGTGTCCTGGGCCAGAGATGTGGTGTCCTGGGCCAGAGATGTGGTGTCCTGGGCCAGAGATGTTGTGTCCTGGGCCAGAGATGTGGTGTCCTGGGCCAGAGATGTGGCAACCATTAAATATTGTAGCCGTTTAGAACAGGGAAACTGAATATTTACCGTATTATAGTTTAACAACAATAAAAATTCACACGACCTCACAATCAACATCGTCAAAACAGAATCTACACATTGAAGCTTCCGTACTGAAGGTTCTGTGTCTTATTCCAGACATTCCAGGATGCTGGAAATGGACTCACCAACTTCTGTCATAGGCTAAGTCAACATACTAATTGTTCCATGAATTTTGTCCTCGTTATTTTAAACACGTGTTAAAAAAATTAGAAGCCGAGTGATTGAGACGTTCTCGAGTTATGAGCGAAATGAAATAGGAAAATTGGAAGAAAAACTGAAAAATAAAGATAAAATTAGGTAATCTCTTGAAGGTATCCCTGCGGGGACACCTAATTACTGATGAAAATAAAAACAATGTTTTGAAAATAATTATAAATATAAAGGAAAGTGCATCTTAATCACCTCCATTTCTTCACTTTTCTTTCATTGTAGCTCAGGTGACCCCAACAATAAAGTCTTACTTTTCTCAATCAATTTAAAGATGATCGGGATATATCACATATTGATGATTAATATCTGTATGAAGATTACTCTGCACTGGACAACCTTCACAAAAGGGTTCGACACTTATTTTTAATCTGTAATCAGTCGCTACTTCTATGGGCATTATAGCCAATAAATACATTAAGAAAATGGATTTCAGGTGGTGTCCGATGCGAGGAAATTATCCTGGTATTCCAGTTATCTTTGCCTCAATGGATGTTTTGTGACTCATTGCGCAAAGTGCCACATAAGTTGATAATGCAGTTATATATTATTAAAAATTTGAAGGGTATCAGTAGAGACCTTTATAACTCATCTGGAAACTAATTTCAAAATTTCTTCAAAAAAAAAATTGTAAATTAGAATTAATTAAAACATTTCAATGAGACCAAGGAAACCAATATCTTAGATACACAAGGACATTAATGTTCAAGCCGCTCACAAGTGTATTACCATGTTATGAGTCTGGAAGACTTGAAGATAATCAGATCTGCATCATCTATAATAAATCTGCATCATCTATAATAAATCTGCATCATCTATAATGAATCTGCATCATCTATAATGAATCTGCATCATCTATAATGAATCTGCATCATCTATAATGCAGTGACTCATTGTTCACAATCAATGTCATCTACCAGGAGACAGCGACAGACACCTGATGATAACTCTCTACCCATCAACATTATACCTTATACCAAAGTTTTCTATTAGACCATTAATAGCTGTGTAGTAAACTATATCGCATTCTTAGCCAAAATTATTGTATGGTAGTAGTAGAAGTAATAATAATAATAATAATAATAATAATAATAATAATAAGAAGAAGAAGAAGAAGAATGAAAATAATAATACTTGGAAGAAGACTGCTATTATTCTTCGTATCATTATTTTTATTATATTAATACTGATGAATTTATAATTTTTAATTTCTATTATTATTAATAAATATTTATTGATTTAGTAATTTTGATTTAAAAATGTTTTGGAGCGACATTGTGGGTGTGTTAAGAGAGGTAAAGTGTGGCTGTCTAACTCATAAAGTCTTCACAGTTACACTCATCTACAACATGTATTGTTGTTGTAGCTAAGTGAATCTTGAAGTGTATAACACCTAGAGTTGTTTAAGCAACAATAACACAAATGACATCAACCTGAATAATAAAAATAGTAAAAAATAATATAAATATTGAGTAAGGAAGTAAGTCTTGTCCTGTTGACCTGTCTTATTCTGGCCACCGATCAGCCAGCCTGGCCACCGATCAGCCAGCCTGGCCACCGATCAGCCAGCCTGGCCACCGATCAGCCAGACTGGACATCAACATTTTCTTTTTTTTTGGTGGGACCTGAGAGAGTTTGTTTTTGGGTCATCTTATGAAATTAACATAATGGTAAATAACACAACTTTATATAACAGTATATAACATAATTCATAACATAGCTTAACATAGAAGTTCATAACATAATATATATAAGAACATTTGCAGTTTTATGGAGTATCAGTGGAGTGTCTTGATGAAGTGGTGCTGGAGCAACACAGTATTATATACTCTGATTCAAAACTTGATGTCATCACTCTTTCAGGACCGTAAATCAGTTGAACTGGTTAATTATATTGAAGATGCCGGAGCTGAAGCTATTGCTTAATCTCTGTAAACATGAATTTAGTGCATACACACACACATACACACACACAAACACACACACACACACACACACACACACATACACACACACAAACACACACACACACACACACACACACACACACACACACACACACACACACACACACACACACACACAAGCCAAAGAATGCAAACCTCGTTCAAGGAGAAAGATCTTGGGGTGAGTATAACACCGAGCACGTCTCCGGAAACACACATCAACCAGATAACTGCTGCAGCATATGGGCGCCTGGCAAATCTGAGAATAGCGTTCCGATACCTTAGTAAGGAATCGTTCAAGACACTGTACACCGTGTACGCCAGGTCCATACTGGAGTTTGCAGCACCTGTTTGGAACCCACACTTGATCAAGCACGTCAAGAAATAAGAGAAAGTGCAAAGGTTTGCAACAAGGTTAGTTCCAGAGCTAAGGGAAATGTCCTACGAAGAAAGGTTAAGGGAAATCGGCCTGACGACACTGGAGGACAGGAGGGTTAGGGGAGACATGATAACAACATGCAAAATACATACCTTCACCTAAAATTCACCTTACATTTTCACGTGCAGTTCACTGAACATATTCACCTGTGTTCACCCTACATCACCTGTAGTTCACCCAACACGTCATAAAGCCGAATAAAACTGTATCAAAACTTGACTAATAAAGCTTTGAAAAACTTTATTGAACATATGACTGATCATTCTAAGGTTTTATCAAATGAAGAACGACAAAGTTCAAGATCAAGAACGACAAAGTTCAAAATCAAGAACGACAAAAGATCAAAAAAGAGGAGAAACACTGTGTCATTAAGAACTATAGTGAGCAATGTTATGTACAAAATAATGTATTCTCGGTTATAATAATTATATATATGTAAAATAAAGCAAGTTAAGTTTTGAAGCAGAATTATCATTCTCAAGGAAATCAAATATATTCAGAAACATTGTTAAACCTTCCATACTGTAACAACAATATATACAGAAACATTGTTAAACCTTCCATACAGTAACAACAATATATGCAGAAACATTGCTAAACCTTCCATACTGTAACAACAATATATACAGAAACATTGTTAAACCTTCCATACAGTAACAACAATATATACAGAAACATTGTTAAACCTTCCATACTGTAACAACAATATATGCAGAAACATTGTTAAACCTTCCATACTGTAACAACAATATATGCAGAAACATTGTTAAACCTTCCATACTGTAACAACAATATATACAGAAACATTGTTAAACCTTCCATACAGTAACAACAATATATGCAGAAACATTGTTAAACCTTCCATACTGTAACAACAATATATACAGAAACATTGTTAAACCTTCCATACTGTAACAACAATATATCCAGAAACATTGTTAAACCTTCCATACTGTAACAACAATATATACAGAAACATTGTTAAACCTTCCATACTGTAACAACAATATATGCAGAAACATTGTTAAACCTTCCATACAGTAACAACAATATATGCAGAAACATCGCTAAACCTTCCATACTGTAACAACAATAAATAATCACTGTAAAAAAACTATTAAAAAAAACTCTGAAATAAATGCAGTAATAACACAGAGGTTGTTAACGTCGTCAGTTATAAGCTTAATTGTTAATACGTAAAAAAAACACATTGTTAATACCAGCAGTTTTCATGGAGGAGATTTAGAAATTCGCATTTGATACTCATCAATACACAATATGTGACACTCATACCCAATATGTGACACTCATAAATAATATATGACACTCATACACAATATGTGACACTCATAAACAATATATGACACTCATACACAATATGTGACACTCATAAACAATATATGACACTCATACACAATATGTGACACTCATACACAATATTTGACACATTACGTAAACATTACACTTATTCTTACACAATAACATGTACACACGACCTCCATCAACACACAGTAACATGTACACAATAACACGTAAGCATTACATTCATTCGTACATAAGAATATGTACACATGACACAGTCCTACACTAGTGTCACAAACGTGTCCCGTCTTTATATATTTACATGTTTCACAAAGAATTTCGTCAAAATACCGTAAACCAGCGTATAAATGTATGTGAAAACACATATATGTGTATGTTTGTGCGCATGAAAACTACCAATAAATAAATAAAAATTAAAACAGTGTACATTAACATTTAATACAGTTTTGATGGAGGTGGAAAAGTTCTTCAACACTTGGACATTAATCTACATAAAATAAAACACTCACAAATACTTTTAAACTGCTAAATAAGCAAGAAAATATCTTACTAAGTAAAAATTCTTAGTACAATATAAAAGGATTTCCAAAATTTATATTAATTAGCCTCTCCGAGGTGGCGGAACTGTGAGGCAGCTTGGTGGCGTCTAGCTGACCTACGGTCCAGGCTGTCTTGGTGGGTGTAATTACTGGACGCAGTTATCTGTGTGTGTCACCTCCAGTAATTCCACCCACCTGGACAGTCTCTACCGTAGACCAGCTAGACAAGACCAAGTTTCCATGCAGCGAGGTCACTGAAGGTGGCAACCGCTGACTCTGGGGAAGTGGGGAAGGGAGTCCACCTGAGGTGACACTAGTGGACTCCTGGAGACACTGATCCGGGGAAGGCACCGCCGACCTTAGGTAAGTGGGGAAGGGGAGACATCCGTGAGCGAACGGATGGATTCCTGGATACATGAACCTGGGAAAGGCATGAATACTAGCAGTTGAGGCTGACCTCGGGTAAGTGGGGAATGGGAGACATCCGGCGGTAGACGGATGGATTCCTGGATACATGAACCTGGGGAAAGCATGAATACCGCTGACTTTGGGGAAGTGGGGAAGGGAGTCCACCGGAGGTGACACAAGTGGACTCCTGGACACACTGATCCGGGGAAGGCACCGCCAACCTTAGGTAAGTGGGGAAGGGGAGACATCTGGGAGCGAACGGATGGATTCCTGGATACATGAACTTGGGGAAGGTTGTTGTTGAGGCTGACCTTGGGTAAGTGGGGAAGGGGAGACATCCGGAGCGAGCGGATGGATTCCTTGACACATGAACCTGGGGAAGGCATGAATACATGAAGTTGAGGCTGACCTTGGGTAAGTGGGGAAGGGATTACATCCGGCGGTGGACGGATGGATTCCTGGATACATGAACCTGGGGATAGCAGGAATACAAGTTGGTGAGGTTGACCTTGGGGAAGTGAGGAAGGGAAAAGATCCGGAGGCGGACGGATGGATTCCCGGATACATGAACCTGGGGAAGGCTGAGGCTGGAAGGCAGAGAGAGAGAGAGGCGAGGCTGACCTTAGCGAAGTGAAAAAGGGAAGACATCCGGGGGCCCACGGATGGATTCATGGACACATGAACCTGGGTAAGGCGAGGGGGGGTGGACCTTGAAGACGAACCACTGGCCTCCACGTGGCAAGGTCTGGTAACACTGGCCTCCACGTGGCAAGGTCTGGTAACACTGGCCTCCACGTGGCAAGGTCTGGTAACACTGGCCTCCACGTGGCAAGGTCTGGTAACACTGGCCTCCACGTGGCAAGGTCTGGTAACACTGGCCTCCACGTGGCAAGGTCTGGTAACACTGGCCTCCACGTGGCAAGGTCTGGTAACACTGGCCTCCACGTGGCAAGGTCTGGTAACACTGGCCTCCACGTGGCAAGGTCTGGTAACTCAGAGATAACTCTGAGGCTGACAGTGGTCGCAAATAATAATTGCATTACTAATAATTGTTATTTATAATTTATGATTTCCAAATTTGGATTCAAATGCGTCAACATCAACAGTAGCCACGGTGGTGTTATTGCCACTGCAGCCTCCGTGACAGTAGCCACGGTGGTGTTATTGCCACTGCAGCCTCCCTGACAGTAGCCACGGTGGTGTTATTCCCACTTCAGCCTCCCTGACAGTAGCCTCGGTCATGTTATTCCCGCTTCAGCCTCCCTGACAGTAGCCACGGTCATGTTATTCCCGCTTCAGCCTCCCTGACAGTAGCCACGGTCATGTTATTCCCGCTTCAGCCTCCCTGACAGTAGCCACGGTCATGTTATTCCCGCTTCAGCCTCCCTGACAGTAGCCACGGTCATGTTATTCCCACTCC
Source organism: Cherax quadricarinatus (assembly GCF_038502225.1). Classification (NCBI taxonomy): domain Eukaryota; kingdom Metazoa; phylum Arthropoda; class Malacostraca; order Decapoda; family Parastacidae; genus Cherax; species Cherax quadricarinatus. Next base: position 62,373 of record NW_027196934.1, on the reverse strand, counting down.
AGCCTCCCTGACAGTAGCCACGGTGGTGTTATTCCCATTCAACTTCCCTGACAGTAACCACGCTGGAATGGTATGTGTTCACCTCCAATGAGTCAGATCACCAAGAAAGTCAACACTGACCAAGTATTGCTATATCAATGAATGCTGGTTAAGGAAAACCTGGAAGACGTTTGAGTTATGTATTCATTCTCCATCTTTGTATCTTATATTATGCTCTGCAAGACAGACAAAACACACCTGAAATTATTTCACAACTCATCAAATAAGTAAATGTGATGCATAACAAATCGGCTGAAGATCAACAATGTGGCAAACTTGCCAGGTTGCAGGATCAACAATGTGGCAAACTTGCCAGGTTGCAGGATCAACAATGTGGCAAACTTGCCAGGTTGCAGGATCAACAATGTGGCAAACTTGCCAGGTTGCAGGATCAACAATGTGACAAACTTACCAGGTTGCAGGATCAACAATGTGGCAAACTTGCCAGGTTGCAGGATCAACAATGTGGCAAACTTGCCAGGTTGCAGGATCAACAATGTGGCAAACTTGCCAGGTTGCAGGATCAACAATGTGACAAACTTACCAGGTTGCAGGATCAACAATGTGGCAAACTTGCCAGGTTGCAGGATCAACAATGTGGTAAACTTGCCAGGTTGCAGGATCAACAATGTGGCAAACTTGCCAGGTTGCAGTATCAACAATGTGGCAAACTTGCCAGGTTGCAGGATCAATAATGTGGCAAACTTGCCAGGTTGCAGTATCAATAATGTGGCAAACTTGCCAGGTTGCAGGATCAATAATGTGGCAAACTTGCCAGGTTGCAGGATCAATAATGTGGCAAACTTGCCAGGTTGCAGTATCAACAGTGTGGTAAACTTGCCAGGTTGCAGGATCAATAATGTGGCAAACTTGCCAAGTTGCAGGATCAACAGTTTGGTGGAATTGTTTGGTTGCAGGAACAAAAATATGGTGGACTTGCCAGGTTGCCGGATCAATGTGGCAGACATGCCAGGTTGCAGGATCAACAATGTGGTAGATTTACCAGGTTGCAGGATCGACAATGTGGAGGATTTACCAGGTTGCAGGATCAACAATGTAGTGGACTTGCCAGGTTGCAGGATCAACAATGTGGTAGACTTACCAGATTTCAGGATCAACAATGTTTAGGAGTTACCAGGATGCAGGATCAACAATGTAGTGGACTTGCCAGGTTGCAGGATCAACAATGTAGTGGACTTGCCAGGTTGCAGGATCAACAATGCAGTGGACTTGCCAAGTTGCAGGATCAGCAATGTAGTGGACTTACCAGGTTGCATGATCAACAATGTAGTGGACTTACCAGGTTGCATGATCAACAATGTAGTGGACTTACCAGGTTGCATGATCAACAATGTAGTGGACTTACCAGGTTGCATGATCAACAATGTAATGGACTTGCCAGCTTGCGGGATCAACAATGTAGTGGACTTGCCAGGTTGCATGATCAACAATGTAGTGGACTTGCCAGGTTGCAGGATCCACAATGTAGTGGACTTGCCAGGTTGCAGGATCCACAATGTAGTGGACTTGCCAGCTTGCGGGATCAACAATGTAGTGTACTTGCCAGGTTGCAGGATCCACAATGTAGTGGACTTACCAGGTTGCAGGATCCACAATGTAGTGGACTTACCAGGTTGCAGGATCCACAATATAGTGGACTTACCAGGTTGCAGGATCCACAATGTAGTGGACTTACCAGGTTGCAGGATCCACAATGTAGTGGACGTACCAGGTTGCAGGATCCACAATGTAGTGGACTTACCAGGTTGCAGGATCCACAATATAGTGGACTTGCCAGGTTGCAGGATCAACAATGTAGTGGACTTGCCATGTTGCAGGATCAACAATGTAGTGGACTTGCCAGGTTGCAGGATCCACAATGTAGTGGACTTGCCAGGTTACAGGATCAACAATGTAGTGGACTTACCAGGTTGCAGGATCAACAATGTAGTGGACTTGCCAGGTTGCAGGATCCACAATGTAGTGGACTTACCAGGTTACAGGATCAACAATGTAGTGGACTTACCAGGTTGCAGGATCAACAATGCAGTGGACTTACCAGGTTACAGGATCAACAATGTAGTGGACTTGCCAGGTTGCAGGATCAACAATGTAGTGGACTTTCCAGGTTACAGGATCAACAATGTAGTGGACTTGCCAGGTTGCAGGATCAACAATGTAGTGGACTTACCAGGTTGCAGAATCAACAATGTAGTGGACTTGCCAGGTTGCAGGATCAACAATGTAGTGGACTTGCCAGGTTGCAGGATCAACAATGTAGTGGACTTGCCAGTTTGCAGGATCAACAATGTAGTGGACTTGCCAAGTTGCAGGATCAACAATGTAGTGGACTTACCAGGTTGCAGGATCAACAATGTAGTGGACTTACCAGATTGCAGGATCAACAATGTAGTGGACTTGTCAGATTGCAGGATCAACAATGTAGTGGACTTACCAGGTTGCAGGATCAACAATGTAGTGGACTTACCAGGTTGCAGGATCAACAATGTAGTGGACTTGCCAGGTTGCAGGATCAACAATGTAGTGGACTTACCATGTTGCAGGATCAACAATGTAGTGGACTTACCAGGTTGCAGGATCAACAATGTAGTGGACTTGCCAAGTTGCAGGATCAACAATGTAGTGGACTTACCAGGTTGCAGGATCAACAATGTAGTGGACTTACCAGGTTGCAGGATCAACAATGTAGTGGACTCTCCAGGTTGCAGGATCAACAATGTAGTGGACTTGCCAAGTTGCAGGATCAACAATATAGTGAACTTGCCAGGTTGCAGGATCAACAATGTAGTGGACTTGCCAGGTTGCAGGATCAACAATGTAGTGGACTTGCCAGGTTGCACGATCAACAATGTAGTGGACTTACCAGGTTGCAGGATCAACAATGTAGTGGACTTACCAGGTTGCAGGATCAGCAATGTAGTGCACTTGCCAGGTTGCAGGATCAACAATGTAGTGGACTTACCAGGTTGCAGGATCATCAATGTAGTGGACTTACCAGGTTGCAGGATCAACAATGTAGTGGACTTACCAGGTTGCAGGATCAACAATTAGTGGACTTGCCAGGTTGCAGGATCAACAATGTAGTGGACTTACCAGGTTGCAGGATCAACAATGTAGTGGACTTACCAGGTTGCAGGATCAACAATGTAGTGGACTTGCCAGGTTGCAGGATCAACAATGTAGTGGACTTGCCAGGTTGCAGGATCAACAATGTAGTGGACTTACCAGGTTGCAGGATCAGCTGCTGAAATTATTTTTCTCGAGTTAATATTTTTTTATGTGTTCTGTAGTGTTATGTCGCATTAATATTGTTTCGGGAGACATGAATGTGAGACACTACTGTGGAAGGTGGAGTATAACAACATACTTGTACATTACACCAACATAAACGAACAGCATATTAACATACAAGAACTGTACAGTAACACTAAAAAAATGATAAAGCAACACTGAAAAAATTATACAGTAACACGGAAGTATTGCCCAGAATCTTATAAAACTGTACAAGAACAATATTGAAAAGCGCAAGAAAAACACATCACACGAAAAAGCAGAGTAACAATAACAGTATAGTGATACATAAGAACAGAAGAAAAGTACATAACATACATGTGGAATATGACAGCTTGATTCTGGCAATTGCTGCTCCGCATAATCTGTATGGCCGTTTTTGTGATGGCCATACAGACGGTTTTGTGAAAAACAGACGAGTGTGTGATACCAGTGCTCTCAGATCTATGGTTATCCCTTAGTTCTTGTCTATAAGAGCTGATATATTTCAACAAAAAGGTTATAACAATCTGTTGAAGATAATAAGGGAGGAACCCAACGAAGACAGTGAAAAATAGGTGAAGACAAGATGGGAACAGCGACACCGTGAGATCAACCGTCTAAGTTACGATGCTTCCCAGGTCCAGGTCACAAACTTGTATAGTTGTTCTTACATTTTTCTAGAATTTATTTTTTTCAGAAGTGTTTTAGGCTGCCTGAATGTTTCTTTTTTTTTTCTTCCAACAAATTTATTTCGCTCATAATTCGAAAATGCCTCGTCCAATCGCCTTCAAACTTTCAACACTTCTTAATGGTAACGAGGACCAAATTCTTTGAACAATTATCATGTTCACGTGCTCTATGACCTGAGCTGTTGAACACTTTCCCAGCATCCTGAAATGTCTCACATAACTTTCAATAATCCTCAGTGCCGGAACTTCAAACTTTTGAAAAAGATACCAAAAACATCGACGACAGCAGAGATGTGTAGGATAACCATTTCATGGATAAAATACTGTGATTTTTTTTATTCCCGTTAAACCACGTTATTTTTTCAGTTTATTTCTGAACGACTTCAATATTTAAAGGCTGATGCCTCTTAGGAAGAATGACTCATCTGATCAGCTTCAAACCTTAACTACTGGTCTGGTAATTTCCTGAACACGTGAGTCACGCTGCTGTTCCCTGCCATTAGTCCCAGTTCACGATTTTTATTGATTAACTGGATTATTCATATTTTAATCGGCAATTAAGAATGTTTATCCTAACTTTCTTCAAGGTATTAGTGTTATGCATAAAATGAATTTATTATCGCTTTATTCGTAATATTCAACAATTAACTTACATATTTAAAGTTTGTCCTCAGATTATGCAAATATTACGAACATATTTATGTAATTAACCATAATAAAATAAAATGCATCATAAATCATAAATACCAAAGAAATACAATATTAATCAAGTTATAATGATCTTCACTGTTATTCCTCGTCATTATATTACACTTCTCACCAACTATTTTTAATGATGTAAAAATTTTGATACCAATATTATTATAAATGTTTGCATTGAATAAGCTTAATCACTACTGTTATTTCAGTAATATTTTGTGTAGGTAATATCGAAATATAATAACGGAAAAATATATCCTAATGATTACTGATAGTTCTTATTCTTATCATAATTATTGATGTTACTTTGTATTCGTGTTATCATAATTATTGATGGTACTTTGTAGTTTTATTATCATAATTATCTGAGGTAACATCTTGGTGCAGGAGTTGCTGCTGGTCCTCAGATACACTGTAAAGAAATACTTCTGGCAATGTTCTCTACTCAGCTTCCTCACCAACAATACTCTGGCGTCTCAGAATAATTATAGTTTGTTGTATGATAGATCATTATAATCTTACATGAAGATTTGCTACCTGAAACATATTAGAAGTGAGAGGATATTCATAAATGGAATGTTGTTAAATTTAATTAATATGGACTGCACAGTCATCAGTTAGGCCGGAATTTACTTCGACCATAATAAGTTTATATGTTAAACACTGAGGTTACATTAAACACAGCATAGTGGATCACACCGTTCATGGTATTAAATATGACAAAATATATTCACCTGAAGAGGGTCAACTGTTGATGAATTCGGTGGTCATTGTTTCAGTTTCCCAAACCAGACAACAGACCTCAGCATTTATGGTGTTACACTAACGTCCACACATAATAGTACATAAAACAGTATGGGAGACATTAACAAAGAGACGTCCTGGTCAGGCTGCATTAAACAACCTCACATACTTGTATTATCTACTGATTTTTATTATGTAGTGTAGTTAATTTTTCTATAAAACATTTGTGCAGCAACTCAATTATTATAAACAAATTCTAGAGAAAGATAAAACATGACTTAATTTGCTACGTAAGAGTGGACAGCTTGTATCACCGACCCAACAAGTCCATCTGTTGCTATTATCAACACGAAATACTGTACATGTGCATGGGAAACTGAGTTTCCATAAATGCTAGAGTGGAACGAATGTTGTGTGTGTGTGTGTGTGTGTGTGTGTGTGTGTGTGTGTGTTAGTTACCATTTGGTCCTAGGCGCATGTCGATTAGACACTAGGCCTGTTGTATGTGCATGCGTGTGTGTGTGTACTCACCTATTTGTACTCACCTATTTGTGGTTGCAGGGGTCGAGTCTTAGCTCCTGGCCCCGCCTCTTCACCGGTTGCTACTGGGCCCTCTCTCTCCCCGCTCCATGAGCTTTATCAAACCTCGTCTTAAAACTGTGTTTGGTTCCTGCCTCCACTACGTCATTTTCTAGGCTATTCCACTGCCTTACAACTCTATGACTGAAGAAATACTTCCTAATATCTCTCTGACTCATTTGTGTCTTCAACTTCCAATTGTGGCCTCTTGTTTCTGTGTCCCCTCCCTGGAACATCCTGACTTTGTCCACCTTGTCTATTCCACGCAGTATTTTATATGTCGTTATCATGTCTCCCCTGACCCTCCTGTCCTCCAGTGTGGTCAGGCCGATTTCCCTTAATCTTTCTTCATAGGACATTCCCCTTAGCTCTGGAACTAACCTTGTCGCAAACCTTTGTACTTTCTCTAGTTTCTTGACGTGCTTTATCAAGTGCGGGTTCCAAACAGGTGCTGCATACTCCAGTATGGGCCGGTGTACAGTGTCTTGAACGATTCCTTACTAAGGTGTCGGAATGCTGTTCTCAGGTTTGCCAGGCGCCCATATGCTGCAGCAGTTATCTGGTTGATGTGTGCTTCCGGAGACATGCTCGGTGTTATACTCACCCCAAGATCTTTCTCCTTGAGTGAGGTTTGCAGTCTTTAGCCACCTAGCCTATACTCGGTCTGTGGTATTCTGTGCCCTTCCCCTATCTTCACTGATCGCTACTAGGTCACTCTCCCTGAGCCGTGAGCTTTATCATACCTCTGCTTAAAGCTATGTATGGATCCTGCCTCCACTACATCGCTTCCCAAACTATTCCACTTACTGACTACTCTGTGGCTGAAGAAATACTTCCTAACATCCCTGTGATTCATCTGTGTCTTCAGCTTCCAACTGTGTCCCCTTGTTACTGTGTCCAATCTCTGGAACATCCTGTCTTTGTCCACCTTGTCAATTCCTCTCAGTCCTCCCTATCTCTCCTGTCCTCCAGTGTCGTCAGGTTGATTTCCCTTAACCTCTCCTCGTAGGACATACCTCTTAGCTCTGGGACTAGTCTTGTTGCAAACCTTTGCACTTTCTCTAGTTTTTTCACGTGCTTGGCTAGGTGTGGGTTCCAAACTGGTGCCGCATACTCCAATATGGGCCTAACGTACACGGTGTACAGGGTCCTGAATGATTCCTTATTAAGATGTCAGATGTGTGTGTATGTGTGTGTGTGTGTGTGTATGTGTGTGTATGTGTGTGTGTGTGTGTGTGTGTGTGTGTGTGTGTGTGTGTGTATGTGTATGTGTGTGTGTGCGTAGGTACATAAATGAGTATACATATATGATTATTTGTGGACATTTGAGTGTTGGATAAATTACAACAAAACAGGAAGTTGGTAACTTTCTTGTTGCAGATTTCTTGGTAAGAAGAAACAGATTAACATACTGACAAAGATATATACACAACAAAACGTCCATAAACAATTATACAGCTACATAAGTAAAAACAAAAGAAATTAATATAAACACATTATTAAATTTAAATAGAAGTCCGAGATCATCACTAAGTAACCTCAGCTTGGTGGCCGAGTTGTGAGGCAGCTTGGTGTTGTCTGGCTGACTACTGTTCCAGGCTGTCTTGGTGGGTGTAATTACAGGACGCAGTTTTCTGTGTGTCCCCTCCTGTAATTCCACCCACCTGGACAGTCTCGGCAGTAGACCAGCTAGAAAAGACCAAGTTACCATCCAACAAGGTCACTAGGAAGGGGCCACAACCGCTGAACCTGGGAAAGTGAGGAAGGGAGTTCATCTGAGGGCCCGCAGATGGACTTCTGGAAACACAGAACTAAGGGAAGCAAACACACGCGCGCGCTCACACACACCCATACACACACACCTAACTACGACCTCACCTAACTATGACCACGCCCGAATATGACCACGCCCGAATATGACCACGCCCGAATATGACCACGCCCGAATATGACCACGCCCGAATATGACCACGCCCGAATATGACCTTACCTAACTATGACCTCACCTAAATATGGCCACGCCTGACTATGACCACGCCTGACTATGACCACGCCTGACTATGACCACGCCCGATTATGACCACGCCTGACTATGACCTCACCTAACTAAGAAAACGCCTGACTATGACCTCACCTAACTATGACCACGCCTGACAATGGCCTCACCTAACTATGACCACGCCTGACTATGACCTCACCTGACTATGACCACACCTGACTATGACCACACCTGACTATGACCACACCTGAATATGACCACACCTGACTATGACCACACCTGACTATGACCACACCTGAATATGACCACACCTGACTATGACCACACCTAACTATGGCCTCACCTAACTATGACCACGCCTGACTATGGGCTCACCTAACTATGACCACGCCTGACTATGACCTCACATAACTATGATCACACCTGACTATGACCACACCTGACTATGGCCACACCTTACTATGACCACACCTGACTATGACCACACCTGAATATGACCACACATGACTATGACCACACCTGACTATGACCACACCTGACTATGACCACACCTGACTATGACCACACCTGACTATGACCACACCTAACTATGGCCTCACCTAACTATGACCACGCCTGACTATGACCTCACCTAACTATGATCACACCTGACTATGACCACACCTGACTATGACCACACCTTGCTATGACTACACCTGACTATGGTCATAGTTAGGTGAGGACTACACCTAACTATGACCTCACCTAACAATGACCACGCCTGACTGTGACCGCCTGACTATGACCATACCTCACTATGAACATACTTCACTATGACCACACCTAACTATGACCATACCTCACTATGACCACACCTCACTATGACCATACCTCATTATGACCACACCTAACTATGACCACACTTGGGGAAATGAGAAAGGGAGTTCATCTGAGGGGACACAGATGGACTTCTAGACACACGGAACTAGGAGACACATTCACCTATGACCTCACGTGGATATGACCTTACCTATGACCACACCTGACGATCACCATACCTCACTATGACCTCACCTGACTATGGCCACACCTAACTATGACTACGCCTGACTGTGACCTCGCCTGACTATGACCTCGCCTGACTATGACCATACCTCACCATGTCCATACCTCACTATGGCCACACCTAACTATGACCATACCTCACTATGACTATACCTCACTATGACCATACCTCACTATGACCACACCTGACTATGACCACACCTGACTATGACCACACTTAACTCTGACCACACCTGACTATGACCACACCTAAATATGACCTCACCTAACTATGACCACACCTAACTATGACCGCACCTAACTATGACCACACCTAACTATGACCATGCGTGACTGTGACCTCGCCTGACTATGGCCATACCTCACTATGACCATACCTCACTATGACCATACGTCACTACGACCATACCTCACTATGACCACACTTAACTATGACCACACCTGGGGAAATGAGAAAGGGAGCTCATTTGAGGGGACACAGTTGGACTTCTAGACACAAGGAACTAGGAGACACACTTACCTATGACCTCACGTGGTATGACCTTACCTATGACCTCACGTGGATATGACCTTACCTATGACCACACCTGACGATCACCATACCTCACTATGACCTCACCTGACTATGACCACAACTATAACCGCTCCTGACTATGACCACATCTATAACCACTCCTGACTATGACCACATCTATAATGACTCCTGACTGCGACCACACCTGACTAGACCAGCTAGAAAAGACCAATTTACAACCAGTAAGATCGCCAGAAGGGGCGAAAAGCCGATAATCTTAGGGAAGCTGCAAAATGTAGATCCTGGGGAAGTGATCAAGGCAGTTTATCTTAGAGGACACGAAACTAGGGAAAGCACCAAGAAAATAGAAGTGGGGAGTGTGGAAGGGAGACCCGGAAACATGAACCAGAAGCAGAGAGAAGACAAAAGAAAGAGGGGCGTACCTTGGGAAGTGGAAAGGAAGGCAGGTCTGGTAACTCAGATGCAACTAACTCTTAGGCTGAAAGTGGCCGCAAATTAATAATTAATAGTTAATAATGTTTCCCGAAAACACGAGAAATAGCTACAGATCAGTGATGCTGATCGTAGTAATCTAGGAGGTAAGGATGAGTCTCAACATCTACAAATACAGTTCGGTTCAGTGATGAAGATAATATAACTACTGAATAGTTAACAAGGTGAGAGAGATGACAGCTGACTTAGGTGGTCAAGAGCAGCCAGTGTGGTGACGGTGTCTTCTGAAATGGTAAATTATATTTTCTACCTGATTTTTTGAGTATTGATATAGAGATATTGATATAAATGAAGATGTGAAGAAACTTATTTATTTACTAAATTAATATTTCTGGTTTCATATAGTAAAGATCTCTCACTGTAACCAAAGTGACTCCAGTCACTATAACTTTTACTGTAACAATCATTATAACTTTCAATGTTGAAAGGAAGCTTCTGAAACTGTCATAGTTACTGTAGAATTTTACAGTAATTATTTCTCAATATTTTTTAGCATGTTTTCATTTATGAGGAGGAGCTTGAGTGTGACATTCTGCCTCTGACACAGTTCAAAACAACCAAACATAGTGCTAAAAACTACTGTAAAATATCTTTTAAGTAAATTAACCTACCGAAATGCAGGTAGTTTGGCCTTTGACTTTGGTAATGAAGTAATTTTAATCCCCCTTTATGTCTCTGTAATTATATTCTTAGAAATTAATAGAAATTATCTACAAAATTTTAGGTAAAAGAACACAGATGCAACTGATGTGTTCTCTTACCTAATATGTTGTAGATAATTCTGTTATTATTACATTAGTTACATCTGTGTCCTTTTATATGGCAATTATATTCTTCAGTATAATACCATATTATAACAGGGAATGAGAGGAATTATACACCATATTATAGTAGGCAATGAGAGGAATTATACACCATATTATAGTAGGCAATGAGAGGAATTATACACCATATTATAGTAGGCAATGAGAGGAATTATACACCATATTATAGTAGGCAATGAGAGGAATTATACACCATATTATAGTAGGCAATGAGAGGAATTATACACCGTATTATAGTAGGCAATGAGAGGAATTATACACCATATTATAGTAGGCAATGAGAGGAATTATACACCATATTATAGTAGGCAATGAGAGGAATTATACACCATATTATAGTAGGCAATTAGAGGAATTATAAACCATATTATAGTAGGCAATGAGAGGAGTTATAAACCATATTATAGTAAGTAAGTAAGTAAGTAAGTTTATTCAGGTATACACAAATACAGTTACATAGAATTATCATACATAGCAGCATATGTGTAGAGAACCTGGGATAACCCAAAAAAGTCAGACAGAGTGACTTATTTCCATTGGGGTCCTTTTACCTTATTATAATATAAAGGTTATAATATTTTCTTATTATTCTACAATGAAGATAACATCTTATTATCATACTAAAAAGACTATCTACTACACGAGGGTCATTAAGACTATCTACCATACGAGGGTCATTACTAGGAATAAGGTAAAATTTACACGTATGTTAGCTAAAAAATAGAAAATCATTCCCCTCCCTTTCTGTAGCTACATTCATCAGACACCTTTTGGCACTCTTCTTGAACTGGTTCATGCTATGACTGGCTTTGACATGTGCGGGCAGTCTGTTCCATTCCTTTATTGCCGTACAATAAAAGGTGTTTGAAGCCTGGCCACTGACTGTGGGTACTACAAAGTTGTGCTCTCTCCCCCTAGTACTATGATTGCTTTGGTTCCCAACCTTGACAAAATTGACAGCAAGATATTCTGGACACTGTTCGTGAGCAATTTTATAAACATGATTTAGCTTCAGTTGTTTTACTCTGTCTTCAACATTCAGCATATCCAACTGCTGTAATTCATCCTGGCCTACATGTTCTCTTGGTCCCAGCCCCAGGATGAATCTTACGATTTTGTTCTGGGTGATTTGCAGTCTATCTTTCAGTTTTTTTTTGTCAAGGCAGAGTACCAAGAAGAGCAAGCGTAATCCATATGGCATTGTATAAGGGCTAGACATAGGGTCCTGCGAGCCTCAGTAGGTAGACACTGTGCTTGTCTATACAGGAACTTCAGTCTGGCATTCGCTTTCTTTACTACACTGTTCCCTATCAATTTTCCTGACATGCATGGGTCAAAGGGGATTCCCAAATATTTTACTGATGAAACCAAAGTGATGGGCTCCCCATTACATTGAACATTAAAATTATTTACCCTTCTCAGTTTATGTTTCGTGCCAAAGAGAATGGCTTCAGTTTTCCCGAGGTGTAATGATAGTTTGTTGTCTACTAACCATTTGCTGCAGGACTCCAGTTCCAGTGTTAAAACATTAGCTATATCTTGTGGGTCTTTTCCTGACACTAACAGAGCACTGTCATCTGCATACAGTAGCAGTTTGCACTTGACACTGATAGGCATATCATTGACATAACATAAGAATAATAAGGGACCCAGAATACTACCTTGGGGAACTCCACATGTTATCGGCAGGGGTTCTGATTCTGTTTTGTTGATTTTGACTATTTGTCTCCTGTTGCTAAGGTAGGACTTAAACCAGTCTACAGAACCTATACCGATAGCTTGAAGTTTATTACATAATATATTGTGGTTGACAGTATCGAAGGCCTTTTGCAGGTCTAAGGTTACCATACCTATGAGGTTCCCCTTTGACATTTCAGTTCTCAGGTAATCCATCAGATTAATAAGGAAGGTGTCGGTTGAGTAGGATCTTCTAAAGCCCGATTGATAGCTATGGAGAATGTTGTTGTCATTAAGGTACTTAACTACTTGAGAGTGCACCGCCCTCTCTAGAATTTTAGATATTATACTGAGTATACTAACAGGCCAATAGTTGTTTACATCAGACCTACTATTTTTCTTGAAGATAGGAGTAACTCTGGCCTCCTTGAACCCCTCCAGTACGGTATTAGTGGTGATTGATAGATTTATTATGTGAGCAATAGGGATTGACAGTTCAGAAGCACCATCTTTTATTAACTTAGACGGGATGTTATCAGGGCCTGTGCTCTTAGTTGGGTTTAACTGGCAATGAGAGGAATTATACACCGTATTATAGTAGGCAATGAGAGGAATTATACACCATATTATAGTAGGTAATGAGAGGAATTATACACCATATTATAGTAGGCAATGAGAGGAATTATGCACCATATTATAGTAGGCAATGAGAGGAATTATACACAATATTATAGTAGGCAATGAGAGGAATTATACACCATATTATAGTAGGCAATGAGAGGAATTATACACCATATTATAGTAGGCAATGAGAGGAATTATACACCATATTATAGTAGGCAATGAGAGGAATTATACACCATATTATAGTAGGTAATGACAGGAATTATACACCATATTATAGTAGGCAATGACAGGAATTATACACCATATTATAGTAGGCAATGAGAGGAATTATACACCATATTATAGTAGGCAATGAGAGGAATTATACACCATATTATAGTAGGCAATGAGAGGAATTATACACCATATTATAGTAGGCAATGACAGGAATTATACACCATATTATAGTAGGCAATGAGAGGAATTATACACCATATTATAGTAGGCAATGACAGGAATTATACACCATATTATAGTAGGCAATGAGAGGAATTATACACCATATTATAGTAGGCAATGAGAGGAATTATACACCATATTATAGTAGGCAATGAGAGGAATTATACACCATATTATAGTAGGCAATGAGAGGAATTATACACCATATTATAGTAGGCAATGAGAGGAATTATACACCATATTATAGTAGGCAATGACAGGAATTACACACCATGTTATAGTAGGCAATGAGAGAAATTATACACCATATTATAGCAGGCAATGAGAGGAATTATACACCTGTTCCATCTTCCGATTTGACGTGTTTCTTCTTTCACTGTCTACAAGATGGTCATCTTCCTGCCACTCCTTCTTCTCTCCTCTTCCTCTTTTTCATCCTCGCTCTCTATCATTCTCCTTTCCCCTTATTTTCCAGCACTTCCCGTCGCCTTTCTCACACACTCCCTCACATACTTTCTCACACACTCCCTCACATACTTTCTCACACCTTCACATACTTTCTCACACACTCCCTCACATACTTTCTCACACCTTCACATACTTTCTCACACACTCCCTCACATACTTTCTCACACCTTCACATACTTTCTCACACACTCCCTCACATACTTTCTCACATCTTCACATACTTTCTCACATATTCCCTCACATGCATTCTCACACACTCCCTCACATACATTCTCACACACTTCCTTACTCCCTTACACACACTCTTCTCCCACTCTCCCCTCATACTCTCTTTCCCTCATTCTGTCTCCCACAGCAAGTCTTCCAGTTAGAACTAAGTTTGGCTAACAAACACACAGGTGCAACTGTGAGGGGACAGGAGGAGACGGGAAGCACTGGTGATGGGGAGAAGGGGAGAGAAATGGTGATGAAAGGAAAGTGAAGGATGATGCGAGAGAGAGAGAGAGAGAGAGAGAGAGAGAGAGAGAGAGAGAGAGAGAGAGATGTGGGTGGCCTTACTGTTACGTACAAGGCCAATATTGTCAAAGTACCACACTTGGATCCTCTTCGAGGACAGCGAGAAGCAAGTTTCTATACCACAAGACGGGCAAAATGCAGCAACTACACTCTGGTTATACCCTTCTCCAGAACATCACTTCTTCTGAGATCATGTATCCCCAGGATGACTCGAGTATGGAACACATTCGTACAGCATTATGATGTCAAAGAGATAAAGTCAGGTGATCAAATAAAAATGCTGGCCCCCAAATGGCTCCAACTTCATCCTGTTCCCAGTTTGTATGTTTTCTAACAATAAAAATACTTGTATGTTTCATAACAATAAAAATGCTTTCAAATGAGCTGATGTAGGTAACAGCTCTTAGCTTGTCAATAAAGTTAGGAATCCTTAACCTGTAAATAGCTTGTCAATAAAGCTAGGGATCCTTAACCTGTAAATAGCTTGTCAATAAAGCTAGAGATTCTTAACGTGTAAATAGCTTGTCAATAAAGCTAGGGATCCTTGTTAGGTAAGACACATATGCAACAGTTAGGTATCTTTATTTCAAGAAATAAAGAATACCTAAATAAAGATACCTAACTGTTGCATATGTGTCTTACCTAACAACCTGTCGGTATTTTATACCATTTTAATGTTCAGCTAGGGATCCTTAACCTGCAAATAGCTTGTCAATAAAGCTAGGGATCCTTAACCTAACCTTGTCAAACCTGTGTAAAAGAAAAAAGAGAGATAACATGATTGGATAATGAAATGTAAGAAGGGGACCTAGGGAAAGGAAGAAGCTTGATGAGGGAAGGCTAAATAAATGAAGGAAAGAGTGGTAAAAAGAGAAAAAATGCATAATTAGTTATAGAGAGGACGCAGCAATGATGAGAGGAGACCTCCCCTTTCCTCCCCTCTCTTACTCACCCTTTATGCTAACTCATATCTACCTTTCCCCTCTTACTCTTCCCTTGCCACTCTTCCTACCCTCTCAGTTGCCCCATTTCCTGGTGGTTTTAAGTCATATTGCTGTCATAATTTCACTTGACGGTTGTTTACACTCTAGGTTCATCCCAGTGATGTGTCTCCATGCTGATGATGGCCTCTGATGATGTGTCTCCATGCTGATGATGGCCTCTGATGATGTGTCTCCATGCTGATGATGGCCTCTGATGATGTGTCTCCATGCTGATGATGGCCTCTGATGATGTGTCTCCATGCTGATGATGGCCTCTGATGATGTGTCTCCATGCTGATGATGGCCTCTGATGATGTGTCTCCATGCTTATGATGGCCTCTGATGATGTGTCTCCATGCTGATGATGGCCTCTGATGATGTGTCTCCATGCTGATGATGGCCTCTGATGATGTGTCTCCATGCTGATGATGGCCTCTGATGAGATGAAATTTATCTGCTCTGCTTTTCATTGGATCAGATTGATTATCTCTTATTTCCTAATCGATGCATAGGGTGTATACATGCATGTGTATCATCTGAGCATTTTTGAGGCGTTTCTTTAATACGGTAGACTTTATCAAACTAATCAAGAGGCATGAGGAAAGAGACTTTTATACTTAAGTCAGTGGAAGAAGCGGAGAAATGCAGCAGTTGAAGACGTAGCCACATGTAGGCGGGGCTCACATGTGGAAGATGATAGTCACTGTTGGAAGAGTTCATGGTGATGTTGTGTCAGACAAGTATCATTAGATGAATAAGACACATCTATAACACCTGGGTATTTCTACTGAGAGACTTTGATGGTGGAATGAGAAGAATTTACTGTCATGAAATTTATACAAGTCATGATCGATTACTGGCATGGGCTCAGTATCCCATTTAGTGATAGCGTTTAAATAACGAAAATCTTAAGGCAGTCGGTAAGAATTTTCTGGTTTCTTAACCATAACAACTGGCGACGAGAAAGCTGATTTAGAAGGTTGTCAACTTCATTATCAAATGTTTTCCGTAAGTGAACGGGGACAATATAGATTTTCCTTCTTACTGGTTCATGAGCTAACAATTTAATCTTTTGTACAACGGCAGTGGTAAGTCCTGGGATATCTGTAAATACATCTTAAAAAGTATTTACTAAGGCACTTACTTGAGACTTTTGTTTACTAGATAGTTCACTGTTGATGTTGCTGTTTGAGTTATTCGTTGGGGAATCAACAGTTAAGATATCAAGTAGTTCCTTCGATTCTCTGCGAGACTCGTCATCTATAATACAAACTTGACATTCACAAGAATCATGACTTATAACTAAGCTGTAAGATGTTCTGTCTTCATCAAAGGAGTTTAAACAAAGATTAACTTTTCTACGTGGTATAATTTCAAAATATTTACATGATACATTCTTTCCTTATCCTTGACATTCAAGAGATAATCTACCTTATTACAGACTTTTACTACTTTATACGGTCCGCGCCACGAAATTAACAGTTTGTTGGATTTGTCTGGTAAAAGAACTAAAACTTCATCACTAATATTATATTTTCTGTTAGAGCTCTTTTGGTCAAAATAAGTCTTGTATGTTTCCAATGACATTTTAAGGTTCTTGACGACCAAATCAGCGGTTTCATCTAATCTTTCTCTCAGACCTAAAAGAAACTAGTATGTGTTTTGAACTTCAGGTTTAATATCTTTGGCCCACAGTTCATTCAAGATAAATAGAGGTCCACGAGTTTGACTCCCATAAAGCAGTTCGAAAGGGGAATATCCAAGGGAATCACTTTGAATCTCACGTATTACAAAGAGAGCACACGGCAGATATCTATGACAGTCAGTTGGTTCATGAATACAGAGTTTCTTTAATATTGACTTTCGAATGGAATGTTGTCGTTCCAACCTTCCGTTATAATTTGGATGGTAAGATGTAGCGAAAAGAGGTTGAACACCCACAACTTGATAAACTAGATCCATTAATTCAAAGCAAATTATGTCCCATGATCAGAAAAAAATTCTCTGGATATACCTACCCGTGAAAAATAGATAGTAATGCTTCTGCAACTTCTACTGACGTAATGGATTTCAAGGACACCGCCTCTGGGAAGCTGGACGCATAGTCAACCATAGTCAAGATATATTTATGACCTCCTGATGAACAAGGAGTGATAGGACCAACTATATTCACTGCAACTCTAGAAAATGGGACTGAAAAAAACTGGTATTTTTACCATAGAAACTCTCTTAGTTCTCCTCTTTTGTGAGAAAAGTTGACATACGTGACACAATATACAATACTTAAAGATGTCTGAAGACATCCCAGGCCAGAAGTACAAGTCCCTGATCTTCTTATAGGTCTTTCTATGTGAAAAATGTCCAGAGACAGGCAGATCATGAGAAATCTTCGAAATAGTCTGGCAGCAATTCCTCGGAATTACCAACAGACTTCTATCCACGTCATTTGGATTGTCCGCGGACACTGTATTCTTGAATAAAAGATTATCATTATATACAAATTTATAAGAAAATTTCTTTCTTTGAATCACGTTGTCTGTTAACGCTAACTTCCGGGTTTCCTCTAAGGAAGGACAAGTCTTTTGAAGACCCTCTAAATCTATGTAAGAAAGCTCAATGCGTTTTCCTTTGGAAAGAACCAACAGATGGATAATTTTTACCTAAGACTGTGCTCTGGTAAGGACTTTAACCGTGTCCTGTTGTTGAACAGATTTTTCAATAGTTTCTGTGCTCTCTGGTTTTGATAACTGATTTTCTGAGGGTATTCCAGGAGCTTCGTGACTATCAGCACTCGGATTTAAGTTATCTACCTGAATCACTTGTGGAGCTACAAGGGAAGAAACAGAAATGTTAGGTTCCAAATCTCTCATGAAAATCCAAAAACAGTCTCCAATAGATGGGAAAGTTTCCCCTTCTAAGTTCTCTACCAAAACAGAACATGAAGTTATTGGGGCAACTACTGCATCTACCCACCCTAAGAACCACTTCTGCATCTACCCACCCTGAGAACCACTTGCTGCACCGTATGCAACATCTGATTGTTAGAAAGGAATCACTTCTTCCTAAGTAGTCAGTTAATTTAGTAGAATTATACCGCGAAGGATCTAAGTTAGTGAAAAGCTTACTAGAGATAATACAGGAGTATCCAGTATCTCTAAGAATTGTCGAAACATTCATTCTGTTAACCGTACCTTCACTGAACGCTGCGTTATTATTAGCTTCGGTGAAACACTTCCCAATATTCTCACACTTCCTTTTGGGACATTCTTGACGTCTATGTCCAAATTCATTACAGTTGAAACATTTTATGGTGAAGGTCATGGAATTCTTAGTGACAAAGGGTTTGGGTTCCTCAGTTTGCTTAGGCACAACAGATTTATATCTGCTACGCTCCTTGTGGGCAGTTATTATGAGCACATGCATGTATATCTGCGGCTTGTGCCTCATTCAGGCCCTGCACATCTCAGGATTGTACAAGAATGGTATACAATACCGACAAGATGAAATTAAGACTCATGTGTAACATCTGGGTATCTTTATTGCAGACGTTTCTCCATCCAGTGGCTTTATCAATACAAATTCCAGGACATAACTTGAAGATAGTAGAACTATGTACAGAAAATGAGGTAATCAGTCCCTCATGAAGGTAGTCGTGAAGGTTATGTACATGTACATGTACATAACCTTCACGACTACGACAACTATTACTACAACTAACCCATCTCTTTGGGAAGGATCTACTTCCACTGGGGAATCCCGCCTACCAGTGACTATGCCCTCGTCTGCTACCCGTCCCATTTCCACCTGACGTTAGTATATAAGCGTCAGGCGCCTTGCTTCTGCTTCAGAATCTCCACGACTACGGTGCTCTTCGCACCTACTCCTAGGTTGAGGGACTGATTACCTCATTTTCTGTACATAGTTCTACTGTCTTCAAGTTATGTCCTGGAATTTGTATTGATAAAGCCACTGGATGGCGAAACGTCTACAATAAAGATACCCAGATGTTACACATGTGTCTTAATCGCATCTCAGGATTAAAGCACCTGCAGCTGCAGCCGCAGCAAGCAGCAACAAGGCTGCTCCTATATCTTGCCGTCCCCTGGGCCTATCCGAACTCCAGTGATGGCCAAATTTGCAAGTACTGCTGCAACAACATGCAAGTAAACTATAGTGACATAAAAACTGACGGTGACGACAACGAAATGGACTAAATATGACAGAAGAGGGACCGGCATTCAAGTACCAGACCTGCTGCCAGACGTGAACCAGACACGAGACGTTTTCCACTAAATGAAATAACTGACCTCCATATCAACTGCACCAGTGTTTAACGGGAAGACAACATGGCAGAAAACCTGATCAACTAAATCTCCAAGGAAATGACAGGTCTGTAGGACTTTTTTCGTCAGTGCCAAACGAGGGAAAGATTTGAGCCTTTAAACATGACTGACCGGCATTCAAACAGCAGCTACTGCCAGACGTACAACTAGCGAAGTGAAATTCTCATCTTTGCTGACGTTCATCTGTTGACAGTAGCATCATATCTGTACCACCATCATATCACCTGTACCAGTGGTAACGAGAGGGAAACACAGGAGACATCGTCAAATCAACAGTACAAAACTCCAAGGTATAGGACGGTTATCCCTCAGTGCCAGTCGTGGGAAAGAAGTGAATAGTTAAATAGTCATGGTTAATGTTTTAGTAGCTGACCTATATTCAGCTGACCAGTGTACAGTGTGAGAATCATAGCAGAAAAAGCCAAATATATCTATAAACTCAAGGAAAGTCAGGTGGCGTTACTCACCTCAGTGTTTTAAAAATGGCTGAGTCAGCAGACCAGGTCAGGAGACAACAACACGACACAATCCCCGATAAATGGAATTGAGGGGGATTTGGAAGGATAAAACCATTGATTAAACCTTTCTGGTCTACCAGAATGGAAAGGAGTTAGAAGTTAATTGGTGAAGCCAGACTGTGAAGTGAGGTGGGTAGGGGAGTGTGTAATAAGGGGTTAACTGTAAGGGTTTTGTGAAGTTAAGGGAAAAGTGAGCAGTGAAGAGGGTTTTGAAGAGGTTAACTGTAAGGGTCTTGTGAAGTTAAGGGAAAAGTGAGCAGTGAAGAGGATTTTGAAGAGGAAATTTTACTAGTAATTCAGTGTGATTGCTAAAGCAGATACTAAGTGTACTAGGGACTGGAAAAGAGAAATAAATGTTATTGTATATGAGTAAAAGAGCGAAGAGAGAAAATGGCAGGCATTAGGGGGGTACAGGCTGCCATAATTATATTTATATTTCTTCTTCAATTCCATGAAGAAAGAAATCAGTCATGGGGGTTGGGAAAGGTGAATGGAGTAACAGCGCCCTGGACAGTAAAAGCCCAACAGTTGCCATCCTACCAGAAAAGTAAACGTCACTATCGCCGCAAGGTATGGCAACACCGCATACCCAAACAAAAACAATGGCACACAGCTCTTATTGTAGCACTCTTAAGTGGTGATATCCAAATTAATCCAGGACCTCAAACTATTGTGCAGAGGCAAAACAGATAGATAAATGACGGCGATAATGACGGTCTAGTAGCTAGGGATGATAACCTTAACTCCATATGTAATGCATACATAGGTCAATGTGAGACAATACAGCCATTATTATCTCAAACACCACCAAACAGGTGCATACACTGTACTAAAGTACGCATGAAAAACAGAAAAGGCACCTTATGTAAAATGTGTAAGGGGTGGGTGCATGATGGATGTATGTACAATTATAGCAACGGTGCCAGAATTCATTTTGTGTGTAACAAATGCACTTTGGCACAGTTACCCTTTAGCAGTGATGACATTGATTTACCTAATTTTAATACAAATGACCCATTGCCATATATTGATGATTATGATTGTTTTATGAAAACAGGCCTTCACTTTATTCATGTCAATGCAAGATCACTTCTTCCTAAATTGGCAGAGATTAGGATTCTAGCTAACAAAATTAGGGCGGCAGTTATAACCATCTCTGAATCTTGGTTGGATGATACGGTGACTGACGACGAGGTCAAAATAGATGGTTACAGTATAAAACGCTTAGATAGGAACAGAAAGGGTGGTGGAGTATGTGCCTACATTAGAAATGACTTAGCTTACAACCCAAGACCTGATTTAAATAACAATAAACTGGAGATTCTATGGTTTGAAGTGCTGCTTCCCAAGACCAAACCCATCTTAGTAGGAACTAGTTACCGCCCTCCTACCCAGGACCAGTTCTTAGAAGACTTTTCCAGAGTCTTGTCCGGAGTTGAAAGCAATTGCGAAACAATAATACTGGGCGACTTCATTATCTGTTTTCAGCAACAAAATAACGGGCTATGCAAAAGTTATAAGCAAATTCTAGGATTAAATAGCTACACCCAACTAATTAATAAACCAACCTGGATCACACAGTTCTCAGCCACCCTAATTGACCACATACTTTGCAACCGCGCTGAGAACATTAGTCAGTCAGGCGTCATTACCACAGGTCTTAGTGATCATTTCATCATTTACTGCACCAGGAAAATCACTAGGGATAGGATAGGCCTACACAGGACAATAAAAATGAGGTCAACTAGAAACTACAGTAAAGAAACACTGGTAAATAGGCTACACAATTGTGACTGGACAGAGATAACAAGTTGCACGGACGTAAACGATGCCTGGGAAAAATTCAAAACAATGTTCACCTCCATTCTTAATAATATTGCACCAGTTAAAGAGGTTAGGATTAAACGAAGAACTGAACCCTGGATGAATACTGAGATATTAGATAATATGAAATTCAGAGACCAGCTGCTAAAAAGATTTAAAGCAAACAGACAGGATATTGCAGCACTAAATGAATTCCAAAGGGTGAGGAACAGAGTACAGAGGCTTATAAAAGGAGCAAAGGCAAAGCACTATTGCTCAAAAATTGAAGAGTATAAGCATAACCCCAGCAAGCTCTGGCAACAACTACAACAGTTGGGGTATAGCCATAAGCCAGTAGATAGGTCTAACATAGTACTCACTATCGATAATGAGGTATGCCACGAAACATTTAAGGTGGCAAATTGCTTTAATTCCTACTACACATCTGTTGCATCAACACTAGTAAGTAAACTACCAGCTGCATCAAATACCTTTAACACAGACTCTGATAAGTTTCAAACATACTATACCAATAAAGGGGTAACCCCAAACAGTTGTCAACTAGTAAGTGTATCTCATGACTTCATTCAAAAAGAACTAAGCAGGTTAAACCCAACTAAGAGCACAGGCCCTGATAACATCCCGTCTAAGTTCCTAAAAGATGGTGCTTCTGAACTGTCAATCCCCATTGCTCACATAATAAATCTATCAATCACCACTAATACCGTACCGGAGGGGTTCAAGGAGGCCAGAGTTGCTCCTATCTTCAAGAAAAATAATAGGTCTGATGTAAGCAACTATAGACCTGTTAGTATACTCAGTATAATATCTAAAATTCTGGAGAAGGCGGTGTATTCTCAAGTAGTTAAGTACCTTAATGACAACAGCATTCTCCATAGCTATCAATCGGGCTTTAGAAGATCCTACTCAACCGATACCTCCCTTATTAATCTGATGGATTACCTGAGAACTGAAATGTCAAAAGGGAACCTCATAGGTATGGTAACCTTAGACCTGCAAAAGGCCTTCGATACTGTCAACCACAATATATTATGTAAGAAACTTCAAGCTATCGGTATAGGTTCTGTAGACTGGTTTAAGTCCTACCTTAGCAACAGGAGACAAATAGTCAAAATCAACAAAACGGAATCAGAACCCCTGCCGATAACATGTGGAGTTCCCCAAGGTAGTATTCTGGGTCCCTTACTATTTTTATGTTATGTCAATGATGCCTATCAGTGTCAAGTGCAAACTCCTACTGTATGCAGATGACAGTGCTCTGTTAGTGACTGGTAAAGACCCACAAGATATTGCTAATGTTTTAACACTGGAACTGGAGTCCTGCAGCAAATGGTTAGTAGACAACAAACTATCATTACACCTAGGGAAAACTGAAGCCATTCTCTTTGGAACGAAACATAAACTGAGAAGGGTAAATAATTTTAATGTTCAGTGTAATGGGGAGTCCATCACTTTGGTTTCATCAGTAAAATATTTGGGAATCCCCTTTGACCCATGCATGTCAGGAAAATTGATAGGGAACAGTGTAGTAAAGAAAGCGAATGCCAGACTGAAGTTCCTGTATAGACAAGCACAGTGTCTACCTACTGAGGCTCGCAGGACCCTATGTCTAGCCCTTATACAATGCCATATGGATTACGCTTGCTCTTCATGGTACTCTGCCTTGACAAAAAAAACTGAAAGATAGACTGCAAATCACCCAGAACAAAATCGTAAGATTCATCCTGGGGCTGGGACCAAGAGAACATGTAGGCCAGGATGAATTACAGCAGTTGGATATGCTGAATGATGAAGACAGAGTAAAACAACTGAAGCTAAATCATGTTTATAAAATTACTCACGAACAGTGTCCAGAATATCTTGCTGTCAATTTTGTCAAGGTTGGGAACCAAAGCAATCATAATACTAGGGGGAGAGAGCACAACTTTGTAGTACCCACAGTCAGTGGCCAGGCGTCAAACACCTTTTATTGTACAGCAATAAAGGAATGGAACAGACTACCCGCACATGCCAAAGCCAGTCATAGCATGAACCAGTTCAAGAAGACTACCAAAAAGTGTCTGATGAATGAAGCTACAGAAAGGGAGGGGAATGATTTTCTATTTTTTAGCTAAAATACGTGTAAATTTTACCTTATCCCTAGTAATGACCCTCATATTGTAGATAGTCTTAATGACCCTCGTGTAGTAGATAGTCTTTTTAGTATGATAATAAGATGTTATCTTCATTGTAGAATAATAAGAAAATATTATAACCTTTATATTATAATAATAAGGTAAAAGGACCCCAATGGAAATAAGTCACTCTGTCTGACTTTTTTGGGTTATCCCAGGTTCTCTACACATATGCTGCTATGTATGATAATTCTATGTAACTGTATTTGTGTATACCTGAATAAATTCACTTACTTACTTACTTACTTATTCTGCTTCAAGACAACACTTCGCCTTCCAGCACTTTCTGTCATATATAGGCCTACACACCCCTTTATACCTGTCCAGCTTTCCATATCTCTACGGCAAGTCCAGAAACATCTTTCTCATTTAAGTTCATTGCTTGTAGCTGTATTTAGCTTTGTACACGATACTTGTTTTCTTTTTTACCACATATTCTATAATCAATCAATACACTTTACGTTGTTTCCTAGATTATCCCCACTTGAACCACATACATTCCAACTAGCCATTCTGACTTTAGGATTTCTGTTTGTTGTATATGTGGGTCGGTGTGGTTTAGAGTTGGGGAAGGCGAGTGTTTTGAGTGGGTGGTAGGTGAACGTCAGTGATCTCACCTCCTTGGTCATCTATCTTGAAGAATAAGATTAATCTTCAACCATTGTCTGAGAGTCTTGCGAGCCTCAGTAGGTAGGCACTGTGCCTGTCTATAGAGGATCATTAGTTTGGTATTCGCTTTTCTTACTACATTATTCACTATCAAGGACTGTTCACCTATTCCTTGTATTCACATTCAGGGTGGCTGGAGTGGGAATAACACCACCGTGGCTACTGTCAGGGTGGCTGGAGTGGGAATAACACCACCGTGACTACTGTCAGGGTGGCTGGAGTGGGAATAACACCACCGTGACTACTGTCAGGGTGGCTGGAGTGGGAATAACACCACCGTGACTATTATCAGGGTGGCTGAAATTTGAATAACACCACCGTGGCTACTGTCAGGGTGGCTGGAGTGGGAATAACACCACCGAGGCTACTGTCAGGGTGGCTGGAGTGGGAATAACACCACCGTGACTACTGTCAGGGTGGCTGGAGTGGGAATAACACCACCGTGACTATTATCAGGGTGGCTGAAATTTGAATAACACCACCGTGGCTACTGTCATGGTGGCTGGAGTGGGAATAACACCACCGAGGCTACTGTCAGGGTGGCTGGAGTGGGAATAACACCACCGTGACTACTGTCAGGGTGGCTGGAGTGGGAATAACACCTCCGTGACTACTGTCAGGGTGGCTGGAATGAGAATAACACCACCGTGACTACTGTCAGGGTGGCTGCAGTGGGAATAACACCACCATGACTACTGTTGATGTAGTCACAATTATAATAATTATTATTATTTGCGACCACTATCGGCCTCTGATTATCTCTGAGTTACCAGACCTTGCCACGTGGAGGCCAGTGGTTCGTCTTTAAGGTCCACCCCCCCCCCTCGCCTTCCCCAGGTTCATGTGTCCAGGAATCCATCCGTGGGACCCCGAATGTCTCCCCTTCCTCACTTCCCTAAGGTCAGCCTCGCCTCTCTCTCTCTCTCTCTCTCTCTCTCTCTCTCTCTCTCTCTCTCTCTCTCTCTCTCTCTCTCTCTCTCTCTCTCACTCTCTCTGCATTCCAGTCTCGGACTTCCCCAGGTTCGTGTATCCAGGAATCCATCCGTCCGCCACCGGATGTTTTCCCTTCCTCACTTCCCCAAGGTCAGCCTCACCAACCTGTATCCTTGCCTTGCCCAGGTTCATGTTTCCAGGAATCCATCCGTTCGCTTCTGGATGTCTTCCCTTCCCCAAGTTTATGTATCCAAGAATCCATCCGTTCGCTCCCAGATGTCTCCCCTTCCCCACTTACCCAAGGTCAGCCTCAACAAGTGATATTCATGCCTTCCCCAGGTTCATGTTTCCAGGAATCCATCCGTTCGCTCTCGGATGTCTCCCCTTTTCCACTTACCCAAGGTCAGCCTCAACAACAACCTTCCCCAAGTTTATGTATCCAGGAATCCATCCGTTCGCTCCCAGATGTCTTCCCTTCCCCACTTACCTAAAGTCAGCGGTGCCTTCCCCGGATCAGTGTCTCCAGGAATCCACTTGTCACCTTCAGTGGACTCCCTTCCCCACTTCCCTAAAGTCAGCGGTTTTCTTGCCTTCCCCAGGTTCATGTATCCAGGAATCAATCCGTCTACCGCCCGATGTCTCCCCTTCCCCACTTACCCAAGGTCAGCCTCAACAACAACCTTCCCCAAGTTCATGTATCCAGGAATCCATCCGTTCGTTCCCGGATGTCTCCCCTTCCCCACTTACCTAAGGTCGGCGGTGCCTTCCCCGGATCAGTTTCTCCAGGAGTCCACTTATGTCACCTCAGGTGGACTTCCTTCCCCACTTCCCCAGAGTCAGCGGTTGCCACCCCCAGTGACCTTGCTGGATGGAAACTTGGTCTTGTCTAGCTGGTCTACGGTAGAGACTGTCCAGGTGGGTGGAATTACTGGAGGGGACACACACAGAAACCTGCGTCCAGTAATTACACCCATCAAGACAGCCTGGAACAGTAGGTCAGCTGGACGCGACGAAGCTCGCACACAGCTCGGCTACCCAGGAGAGGCTAGTAAATATAAATTTTGGAATTCCTTTTATGTTACACTTTGACTTTATACTTAGTACGAGTATTATTTGCTTATTTTGCAGTTAAAAAGTATTCGTGAGTGTTTTATTTTATATGGATGAATGTCCAAGTGTTGAAGAACTTTTCCACCTCCATCAAAACTGTATTATTTTTTATTGGTCTTTTCATATGACATTGAAAGGCTAACAAACGCACAAACATACACATATATAAGTATTTTCACATACATTTATACGCTGGTTTACGGTATTTTGACGACATTGTTTGTGAAACATGTAAATATATTAAGACGGGACACGTTTGTGACACTAGTGGAGGACTGTGTCATGTGTACATATTCTTGTGTATGAATGAATGTGATGCTTACGTGTTATTGTGTAATGTCATGTGTACATGTTATTGTGTATGGGTGTCATGTGTACATGTTATTGTGTATGGGTGTCATGTGTACATGTTATTGTGTATGGGTGTCATGTGTACATGTTATTGTGTGTTAATGAATGTCATCTGTACATATTACTGTGTTAATGAAGTTAATGTGTACATGTTATTTTGTAAGACGGAGTGTAATGTTTACGTATTGTGTATGAGTGTCACATATTGTGTATGAGTGTTATATATTGTGTATGTGTGTCACATATTGTGTATGAGTATCACATATTGTGTATGAGTGTCACATATTGTGTATGAGTGTCACATATTGTGTATGAGTGTCACATATTGTGTATGAGTGTCACATATTGTGTATGAGTGTCACATATTGTGTATGAGTGTCACATATTGTGTATGTGTGTCACATATTGTGTATGAGTGTCACATATTGTGTATGAGTGTCACATATTGTGTATGAGTGTCACATATTGTGTATGAGTGTCACATATTGTGTATGTGTGTCACATATTGTGTATGAGTGTCACATATTGTGTATGAGTGTCACATATTGTGTATGAGTGTCACATATTGTGTATGTGTGTCACATATTGTGTATGAGTGTCACATATTGTGTATGAGTGTCACATATTGTGTATGAGTGTCACATATTGTGTATGAGTGTCACATATTGTGTATGAGTGTCACATATTGTGTATGAGTGTCACATATTGTGTATGTGTGTCACATATTGTGTATGAGTGTCACATATTGTGTATGAGTGTCACATATTGTGTATGAGTGTCACATATTGTGTATGTGTGTCACATATTGTGTATGAGTGTCACATATTGTGTATGTGTGTCACATATTGTGTATGTGTGTCACATATTGTGTATGAGTGTCACATATTGTGTATGTGTGTCACATATTGTGTATGAGTGTCACATATTGTGTATGAGTGTCACATATTGTGTATGTGTGTCACATATTGTGTATGAGTGTCACATATTGTGTATGTGTGTCACATATTGTGTATGAGTGTCACATATTGTGTATGAGTATCACATATTGTGTATGAGTGTCACATATTGTGTATGAGTGTCACATATTGTGTATGTGTGTCACATATTGTGTATGAGTGTCACATATTGTGTATGAGTGTCACATATTGTGTATGAGTGTCACATATTGTGTATGAGTGTCACATATTGTGTATGAGTGTCACATATTGTGTATGAGTGTCATATATTGTGTATGAGTGTCACATATTGTGTATGAGTGTCACATATTGTGTATGAGTGTCACATATTGTGTATGAGTGTCACATATTGTGTATGAGTGTCATATATTGTGTATGAGTGTCACATATTGTGTATGAGTGTCACATATTGTGTATGAGTGTCACATATTGTGTATGAGTGTCATATATTGTGTATGAGTGTCACATATTGTGTATGAGTGTCACATATTGTGTATGAGTGTCACATATTGTGTATGAGTGTCACATATTGTGTATGAGTGTCACATATTGTGTATGAGTGTCACATATTGTGTATGAGGGTTCATGTTACTGTGTGTTGATGAGTGTCAAATGCGAATCTCTAAATCTCCTCCATGAAAACTAAAAAAAATACAATAATCTCTGTTTCTCGTGTTTCGTAAATGAGTTTAAAGATCGCAGATGGAATCAATGGCAAATGCATACATATATACATACATGAACGCAAATTAAGTATGAATGTGTGTGTAAGAGGTAATGCCTGCTGTATTTTGGGCACACGACTCAGGTCTGAGGAGTTGGATGAGATTTTCGCCTTATAATCGGTGATACACACGTAACAACATGTACCGTATATACCACCTTTATGTATATATACAACTATATATATATATATATATATATATATATATATATATATATATATATATATATATATATATATATATATATATATATATATATATATATATATATATATATATATATATATATATATATATTAACATATATATATATGTTAATAAAGCTGTGTTTACGGTTACATCTGATCTACATGATGGCTTGCTTTTTATATATTTTCTTCTAAGCAAAGTACAGTGACATCAAGCATCTTTAAGACTACAGTTGACTTCACTCAACATTATCAAAGACCATGTTTTTTTAGATAAATGTTTACTGTCTTTCTTGCATATTATAACCTAATTCAACACTATAGCTACCTAAACATTATCTAAGATTTAATACATTTGTAACTCTACTAATATCTCTCATATATCTTTGCCAAACTATAAATGCACCCAAGTGCATTTATTAGTTTCTCAGATCTCTTCATTAATAACATAAAAAAACATTCACCACCACAGATACAAAATAAAAACTTCCAGGGATGGAAATAAATTGTCAACTTGGATGATTCGATCTCTTGACAAAGAAAATGTGGTGGCTGCCACAACCTGGCCAGTACGACTGTGTGTTAATGTCTCCCATACTGTTGTTATGTACTGTGATGTTTCAATGTTAAAATATGTTACACACTGAATGTTGTGGTGCACAATGTTGCAGATATATATTGCACACTGAATGTTGTGGTGCACTATGTTGCAGAGATATATTGCCCACTGAATGTTGTGGTGCACTATGTTGCAGAGATATATTGCACACTGGATGTTGTGGTGCACTATGTTGCAGAGATATATTGCACACTGGATGTTGTGGTGCACAATGTTGCAGATATATATTGAAAACTGAATGTTGTGGTGCACTATGTTGCAGAGATATAGTGCACACTGAATGTTGTGGTGCACTATGTTGCAGAGCTATATTGCACACTGGATGTTGTGGTGCACAATGTTGCAGATATATATTGAAAACTGAATGTTGTGGTGCCCTATGTTGCAGAGATATAGTGCACACTGAATGTTGTGGTGCACTATGTTGCAGAGATATGTTGCACACTGAATGTTGTGGTGCACTGTTGCAGAGATATAGTGCACACTGAATGTTGTGGCGCACTATGTTGCAGAGATATATTGCACACTGAATGTTGTGGTGCACTATGTTGCAGAGATTTATGGCAGAAAGTCAGTAAGTAATGAAAAAGATAATTGTAGAAAGTAACTATTGAATGAAGAAGTTTATTTCACAGGTGAAAGTTCCTCTCTGTTGTTATGTGTTTTTTCACCACCATCGTTGTGTTGTGATGTGTATAAAGTCTGTCTGATACACCAGAGTTAATAACACTGTATGTAACCTGTTTGGTAAATATCTGATAGAAGACTTATTGACAGGATTCTTTTCTTAGGATTCTGTTGGTAGGATTCAAGAGTATAAATCTGGACGCAAGGATTGTTACTAGGAGACTATTGCTAGAATACCTCTGGTAAGTTTCTGTTGGAAATAGAGTGCTGGCAGGACTCTGTTGGTAAAAGACTTTAGGCAGCTGTTTGTTTCTACATATAAGATGAATCAACTCAACTGGTATTATGTCACCTTGATCGTGGTGTCTCCAGTGACTTTTTATTTCGGTTCCCTTCTGGTGGGAAAGATTTTTGCCTCTTTGTCACATCACAGATATAATCGGTGCAGATGCTTCCTCTAGTAAATTAATAAGAACATAAGAACATAAGAATGGAGGAACACTGCGGAAGGCCTACTGGCCCATGCGAGGCAGGTCCTTATCAAAACGACCTCTATGTAAAGCTACCCAAGAAATAACTCCCGTACCCAATGACACCAATCAAACCCAGCTCCGCCCACTCATATATTTGTCCAGTCTCTTCTTAAAGCTACCCAAGGTCCTAGCCTCTATCACCCCACTTTGAAGACTGTTCCACGCATCTACAACTCTGTTAGAAAACCAGTACTTACCTATGTCCTTTCTAAATCTAAATTTATCCAACTTAAATCCATTATTTCTGGTTCTTACCTGGTTCGACACCCTCAGTACTTTATTAATATCTCCCTTGTTTATGCCCGTCATCCACTTACACACTTCAATGATATCTCCCCTCATTCTACGCCTCTGCAGAGAGTGGAGATTTAAGGCTTTAAACACACTCGTTAATGGCTGACTAAGCTCCATCATGCATTCCTTAAGTACCCTGGAAAACAACTCATCGGGTCCCGGGGACTTATTTTGCTTCAGTTTGTCTATCTGTTTAATAACCATGTCCCTCGTGACAGTAATATTAGTTAATTTAAATTCATCAGGAACTAAATAATTGTTAATTACTGGAATCTCATTTACATCTTCCTGTGTAAAAACTGACAAAAAATACTCATTAAATAAGGAACACATTTGTGTCTTCAACTTCCAATTGTGGCCTCTTGTTTGTGTCCCCTCCCTGGAACATCCTGTCTTTGTCCACCTTGTCTATTCCACGCAGTATTTTATATGTCGTTATCATGTCTCCCCTGACCCTCCTGTCCTCCAGTGTCGTCAGGCCGATTTCCCTTAATCTTTCTTCATAGGACATTCCCCTTAGCTCTGGAACTAACCTTGTCGCAAACCTTTGTACTTTCTCTAGTTTCTTGACGTGCTTTATCAAGTGCAGGTTCCAAACAGGTGCTGCATACTCCAGTATGGGCCTGACATACACGGTGTACAGTGTCTTGAACGAATCCTTACTAAGGTATCGGAATGCTGTTCTCAGGTTTGCCAGGCGCCCATATGCTGCAGCAGTTATCTGATTGATGTGTGCTTCCGGAGACATGTTCGGTGTTATACTCACCCCAAGATCTTTCTCCTTGAGTGAGGTTTGCAGTCTTTGGCCACCTAGCCTATACTCTGTCTGTGGTCTTCTGTGCCCTTCCCCTATCTTTATGAC
>NW_027196934.1:0-25000 GCF_038502225.1 Cherax quadricarinatus | reverse complement strand
ACGTGGACAACTGCAGCTCAGAAGCCGGCAGTATAACGAGCGACAAGCGATAATTACAGTAGTTTGACAATCAAGACTAACTGAGCACATTTTATATACATCCTAACAACATAAGCTAAATAACAATATAACAGTCAAATAATAATATAAAGTCATACATTTACGATTTAGCTATTATCGCAAATATAAGCAATATAAAATTAAATGAAAAGGTAATATACATTATATATACATAATAATCATTGTAACCCATTCAGGGGTTGCAACAGTGTGTATGTGGGTGTGTGTGGTGTGTGAGTGTGTATGTGGGTGTGTGTGGTGTGTGTTGTGTGTGTATGTATGTGGGTGTATGTGGGTGTGTGTGGTGTGTGTGTGTGTGGGTGTGTGTGTGTGTGGGGGCGTGGGGGGTGTGGTGTGAGGTGTGTGTGGTGTATGGTGTGTGTAGGTGTGTATGTGGGTGTGTATATGGGTGTGTGTGGTGTATGGTGTGTGTGGGTGTGTATGTGGGTGTGTGTGGTGTGTGGGTGTGTATGTGGGTGTGAGTGGTGGGTGTGTATGTGGGTGTGTATGTGGGTGTGTATGTGTGTGTGTGTGGTGTGTGTGTGTGTGTGGTGTGTGTGTGTGTGTGGTGTGTGTGTGTGTGTACTCACCTAGTTGAGGTTGCGGGGGTCGAGTCCGAGCTCCTGGCCCCGTGTGTGTGTGTGTGTGTGTGTGTGTGTGTGTACTCACCTAATTGTACTCATCTAATTGTGGTTGCAAGGGTCGAGACTCAGCTCCTGGCCCCGCCTCTTCACTGATCGCTACTGGATCCTCTCTCTCTCTGCTTCCTGAGCTTTGTCATATCTCTTCTTAAAACTATGTATGGTTCCTGCCTCCACTACTTCACTTGCTAGGCTATTCCACTTGCTGACAACTCTGTGACTGAAGAAATACTTCCCAACGTCCCTGTGACTCGTCTGAGTCTTCAGCTTCCAGTTGTGACCCCTTGTCCCTGTGTCCCCTCTCTGGAACATCCTATCTCTGTCCACCTTGTCTATTCCCCGCAGTATCTTGTATATCGTTATCATGTCTCCCCTGACCCTTCTGTTCTCCAGTGTCGTCAGTCCGATTTCCCTTAACCTTTCCTCGTACGACATTCCCTTGAGCTCTGGGACTAGCCTTGTTGCAAACCTTTGTACTTTCTCTAACTTCTTGACGTGCTTGACCAGGTGTGGGTTCCAGACTGGTGCTGCATACTCCAGTATGGGCCTAACATACACAGTGTACAGTGTCTTGAACGATTCCTTATTAAGGTATCGGAACTCTATTCTCAGGTTTGCCAGGCGCCCGTATGCTGCAGCGGTTATTTGGTTGATGTGTGCCTCCGGTGATGTGCTCGGTGTTATGGTCACCCCAAGGTCTTTCTCCCTGAGTGAGGTCTGTAGTCTTTGTCCACCTAGCCTATACTCTGTCTGCAGTCTTCTTTGCCCCTCCCCAATCTTCATGACTTTGCATTTGGCTGGATTGAATTCGAGAAGCCAGTTACTGGACCTCATGTCCAGCCTGTTCAGGTCTCTTTGCAGTCCTGCCTCATCCTCGTCCAATTTAATTCTTCTCATCAACTTCACGTCATCTGCGAACAGGGACACTTCAGAGTCTATTCCTTCCATCATGTCGTTCACATATATAAAAAATAGCACTGGTCCTAGAACTGACCCCTGTGGGACCCCGCTCGTAACAGGCGCCCACTGTGATACCTCTTCACGTACCATGACTCGTTGCTGCCTCCCTGTCAGGTATTCCCTTATCCATTGCAGTGCCCTCCCTTTTACGTGCGCCTGATCCTCCAGCTTCTGCACTAATCTCTTGTGGGGAACTGTGTCAAAGGCCTTCCTGCAGTCTAGGAAAACGCAATCTACCCACCCCTCTCTCTCGTGTCTTACTTCCGTTACCTTGTCATAAAACTTCAGGAGGTTTGTGATACAAGATTTGCCTTCCATGAACCCATGCTGGTTTTCATTTATAATCTTGTTCCTTTCCAGGTGTTCGACCACTCTCCTCCTGATAATCTTCTCCATGACTTTGCACACAATACATGTCAGAGACACAGGTCTGTAGTTTAGTGCCTCGTTTCTGTTTCCTTTCTTAAATATGGGGACTACATTAGCTGTCTTCCATTTCTCAGGTAGTTGCCCAGTTTCAAGGGATGTGTTGAAGATTGTGGTTAGAGGCACGCACAGCATCTCTGCTCCTTCTCTAAGGACCCATGGGGAGATATTGTCCGGTCCCATCGCCTTTCAGGTGTCAAGGTCACGTAAGAGTTTCTTCACCTTCTCCTCAGTTGTTCGTATGTCATCCAACACTTGTTGGTATATTCCCTCTTGATGTTCCCTTCTGTGCTGTCTTCCCACAGCCCTTCCTGTCTCTACTGTAAAAACTTCCTTAAATCTCCTGTTCAGCTCCTCACATACCTCCTGATCATTTCTTGTGAGTTCTCCACCTTCTGTCCTTAATCTGATCACCTGGTCTTTGACTGTTGTCTTCCTCCTGATGTGGCTATACAACAGTTTCGGGTCAGTCTTGATTCTCGATGCTATGTCATTTTCATACTGTCGCTGGGTCCCCCCCTTACCTGTGCGTACTCATTCCTGGCTCTGCGACTGATCTCCCTATTTTCATGAGTTCTCTGCCTTCTGTACTTTTTCCATTCTCTATTGCACTTTGTTTTTGCCTCCTTACACCGTCGGGTAAACCAGGGGCTCGTTCTGGTCTTCCCATTGTTACTGTTGCCCTTGGGAATAAACCTTTCCACTGCCTCCTTGCATTTTGTTGCTACATATTCCATCATTTCATTTACTGGCTTTCCTGCCAGTTCTCTGTCCCACTGGACCTCCCGCAGGAAGTTCTTCAACCCTATGTAGTCCCCTCTTTTATAGTCAGGCTTTTCCCATTCAACTCCTGTTATTCTCTCCACTTGCAGCTCTACTATGTATTCAAAGCACAGAACCACGTGGTCGCTAGCTCCTAGGCGACTCTCATACTTGATGTCCTCAATGTCTGAGCTGCCCAGGGTGAACACAAGGTCCAATCTTGCTGGTTCATCCTCCCCTCTCACTCTGGTAGTGTCCTTAACATGTTGGTGCATGAGGTTTTCCAGCACCACGTCCAACATCCTGGCTCTCCATGTTTCGGGACTCCCATGTGGCTCCAGGTTTTCCCAGTCAATCTCCCTGTGGTTGAAATCCCCCATAACCAGCAACTTTGCTTTGCTGGAGTGAGCTCTTCTTGCCACCTCAGCAAGTGTGTCCACCATTGCTCTGTTGCTCTCTTCATATTCCTCTCTTGGCCTCCTGCAGTTCTGTGGTGGATTATACATCACTGCAATGACCACTTTGTGTTCCCCAGACTGAAGTGTACCTGCTATGTAGTCTCTTTCTCCCGTCTCATCTATTCCTTCCATTTTCTCGAATTTCCATCTGTTTTTTACGAGCAGAGCAACCCCACCTCCCCCCCCTGCCCCTTCAATCTTTCCTCATGATCTGGTATCCTGGTGGGAAGATTGCATCTGTTATTTTCTCCATAAGTTTTGTTTCTGTAACTGCTATGATGTCTGGGGACTTCTCATTGATTCTTTCTTGCCATTCCTCATGTTTATTCGTTAATCCATCTGCATTTGTGTACCAAACCTTCAACTTCTGTTCTAATACTGTAACTGTGGTCCGGGGGGTGGAAACAAAGGGATCGGTGTGTGATGGTTGGTTTGGATTGTTCAGTTGCCTTGGGGGGTGTCGTGGCTGGAGTCCTTCTGCAGGTGTTTCTGGGGGGTGCGCTTGTCCTTCCATTTGATCCTGGGTTATTCTGCTCTCCTTTTTCATTTCCTCCCATTTCTCCTTTCGTTTTTGAACTCTCTTTCATTGTCTTCCTTTCGTCCTGTGTTCTGTCTCAATCGAGGTACACACACCGGAACTCCTGCTTGCCTCTCAGCCGTGCTTTCTCCTGCAGGATCATGGTTCGGATTGATTCTACCTTGAAAATTACTTTGAGAGGCCGATTCCTTTTCTTTGTGAACCACCCAATTCTACGAAAATTTGCCACCTTGGTCATGTCCCCCTCCCCTATCACCTTCATGATATCTTCAATCACTTTTTTCTCCTCCTGCTTTCTTTCATCGTAAGTTTCCCCTTTAGCTTCGTCTAGCCCATAGACAAACACGGATCTCTCCCTTTCCACCTCCCACTGTGACTCCCATTGCATCCTCTGATGTGATTTAGTTCCTTCCCGTGGAGTGTTCCTTCCTTCAGTCCCTTCCCTAGTTATGGCCCCTATGCTTCTTGGTTTATCCTTCCTGCTCACCTGCTCCTTTGTCGCAAATTTTACAAGTTTATTACGGTCAAACTGGTAAAAATCTCGAACTAAGATTAAAACAACATAAATATAGCATTAGAACTGGACACGATTCCAATGCTCTATTTACTCATGTAAGAGATTTTAACCATCCAATTGATTTTCAAAATTTTGAGAAAGTAGTATCAAGCAAGTCCATGGTCGACAGGAATATAATTGAATCTTGTTTCATAAAAAGCAGTTTTGACAATAATATGAATATTTCCTTTGGTTTATATAGATTAGATCCATTTATAATTAATAGAATTTGGGGTGAATTTAATAATACACTGGACAAATAATAATTTTTAAATTTTCTTGGGTAGAATAGTTTGTGGGTGAGTTGTGCAAAGGACCTATCCAAGTTGGGTCGGCGCGCGTCAGGTGTTTAACCGTTGAGGGATCTGATAGTGAGGTGCCGGCCAGACCCCTTATATAGCTTCCTTGGATGCTTTACTTTCACGAAAGCGCTTGGAATTTCTCTATTCTTTCAGAGTGGTTGTTTTGCATATTCTGAAATCACCTGTTTACTGTGATCTTATTGCATATGTATATATATATATATATATATATATATATATATATATATATATATATATATATATATATATATATATATATATATATATATATATATATATATATATGTATGTATATATATATATATATATATATATATATATATATATATATATGTCGTGCCGAATATGTAAAACTGCTCATTTAGCAAGAACGCGTTTAAAATTAAGTCCTTTCCAAAATTTTCTCTTATACGTTTAAAGATATATTTTTTTCATTAATGTTAATGCAAATTTTTTTAATTTTGCACCAAAAGAAACTTAGAAAACTTACCTAACCTTGTTATAACAAGAGCAATTTATTTTAGCCTAACCCAACTAAATATATTTTAGATTTGTTTACAGCACATGTAATTTAATACTAAACAAACACAATCAAATATATTTTTTTCGTTAGGCTTAGAATGATTTTGGCGAAATTATTGCATACACAAATTTTCCCTTGTCCTATATGGCAAGATGAGCGTTGCTATTTAAGCCAAGATCGCAAGTGGTCTTTAATCAATAACAACACTGCGACCAGTCAAAGACTCGAACCCATGTCGTTTTGGCTCGCCTCATGGTGAGCAAAAATCACAAGACACTGTAACCCACAGGACCACCAAATCCAAGTCCTGTGGGTTAGTGTCTCATGAGATGTTCGCTCACCATGAGGCGGGTCAAACCGAGACGGGCACGAGTCCCTGGCTAGTCGCAGTGTTGTTAATGAGATATATACATACATGTGCATATATATATATATATATATATATATATATATATATATATATACACATACACACCCCTATATATTTATATATAATATATGGATATAAACTTACACACATACAACAGGTCTCTTGATATTATTACAATATAACTAACAATTTTCTTAACCCTTTCGGTGTTGGTCACTAGATCTATGTCAGTGGGATCAGTGTTAGTGCCAGAGATCTGCACATACTGTAACTCATAGCAGCCTCAAATATGCTGCGAGAGGCAAATTTTGAGCTAGACACAAGAAAGCGAGTTTGTGCAGAGGGTGTGTACATTATAAAAAATAAAAGTGCTACTCCATGCAGCACTTTTTGGATGTTTCTTGGTTTCAATAGACTGGAATGCATAATTTTGAAACAGAGAAGATTCTGTTTGGCTTCAGACTGGAAGTGGCCTGAAATTGGCCTTAAATTTTCCCTAGGAAATTTAGGAGTCCCCTTAACCCATACACACAAATACATAAAACCCTCATACAGTATAATATCTATAAGTAAAAAAATCTAAGTGTAACGAGCTTTACAGATTAAAATATATATCAGCCATATTGGAAATGCTCTGGTAATTGCAATTATCACAGTTTTTAAAGGAGTGCAATTGGAATATGCCTTTACATTAAAATATTTTGCATTATCCACAGGTTTTGACTTCAAGTGGCAAAACTAATAAAAACAATATTAGTTTGGCAAGTTTTTTTTTAATACATAAAATTTAAAAATTTCATTAC
The DNA here is from genome assembly GCF_038502225.1 of Cherax quadricarinatus. NCBI lineage: Eukaryota > Metazoa > Arthropoda > Malacostraca > Decapoda > Parastacidae > Cherax > Cherax quadricarinatus. The sequence goes on along the minus strand of NW_027196934.1, from coordinate 18,580 downwards.
GTTAAAAAAATAATTATATTACTGTAGTAATAATTGTGTTGTTTTAATAGCCCGGCTGTGTCCACTGAGGCATGGTGATCCAACAAACAAAAAACTTTCACTATTTTTCCCTTAATCACTGTCTTGCTAAAGGGTACCACCATCTTAGTTGAAATGAACCTCAAAATGGTTATAACTATGAACATAATTTTTAAGAGGGTGGACCAGTAAGCAAGCGGAAGGCCTCGGTCAGATGATTAAAAGTTCCAGCTGTGGGGTCATTAAATGACTAAGGCCTGTGTCAGGAAACATTTGTCCTGTTTTCTGATAAACTTTACCTAGCCTAACCTGAACTTCAAACTGTAAAATTGCCCACGACTCCTTCACAGTGCTGGCACTGTACTTTCACCTCCAGGATTCAAGTCCTGCCAATTACTACTACTAATAATAATGATAATGCCTGTAATAATAATTTTTTTTTCATCAAACCAGGCCATATCCCACCAAGGCAGGGTGACCTAAAAAGAAAAATTAAAGTTTCTCTTTTTAAATTTAGTAATTTATACAGGAGAAGGGTTTACTAGCCCCATTCTCCTGGCATTTTAGATGACTCTTATGACATGAATGACTTACACAGGAAGAATTCTGAAGAATAAAATTACGTATTATTATAACTTATGTCATCAATTAGACTCTTAGGCATTTCTTTGTTACTGTTATCTATGTAGTAATACTAATTTTACTACTTACCTATTCAATATTATTTATTACTTTTATTAATTATTATTAGTATTTATTATCATAGTAAGTATGGCCCTATTCTGTTAGGCACATATCTCATCACTGTGAACATTACAGCTGACAATGACACACACATTTAGTTTCTCTTCGTTAGGTAGGTAGGTAGGTAGGTAGGTAGGTAGGTAGGTAGGTAGGTAGGTAGGTAGGTAGGTAGGTAGGCACATGTCGATTAGACACTTGGCCTGTTGTACGTGTGTATCTGTGTGTGTGAGTGTGTGTGTGTGTGTGTGTGTGTGTGTGTGTGTGTGTGTGTGTGTGTGTGTGTGTGTGTGTGTGTGTGCGCGCGCACGCGCGCGTGTAGTATGTATGCACAACAACCACAAGCAGAGTTGAATGACAGCTCTAGGCCCCTTGTGTTGCAATCAGCACACCATGAGCTTGCAATGTTGCAGAAAAGAGGAAGAGGTCCAAGCAAACACGATCACTGGGGGAACACCCTTGCTGGAGCAAAGACGCTCCCCATGATCGCATGTGGTTGGATCTCCCCTTTTCTGCAACATTGCAAGCTCCTGATGATGATGATTGCAACACGAAAGGCCTAGAGCTATCATCATCATCAGGAGCTTGCAATGTTTCAGAGGAGATCCAAGCAAACACGATCATGGGGAGCATCCTTGCTCCAGCAAAGGCGCTCCCCCCCGTGATCGCACCTGCTTGGACCCCCTCCTTCCCTCTGCAACTCTGCAAGCCCCTGGTGTGCCGATTGCAACACAAAAGGCCCAGAGCCATCATCCAACTCTGCCCATGGTTGTTGTGCATCTTGTACTGCTTGTTCACGATTTTTGTATAATAGTATATGTGCGTATATTTTGATTACATGACATCAGAAGAGGATATAGTATCTATTTTGGTTTAAGTTTCATGAAATTTGGAGTTAGTGAGTAGTGTATGTAGGTCAGATGCTGCATTTGTTAATTGGAAAGTTTTCACAGTTGAGGAGAGCAGCACTTAGCCAAGTGTGTCTAAGTCTTGTGATAGGAAGTTCCTTTAGAGCAAGTAAACAAAAAATTTGTACAGTTCCTGCACTCTGAATGAGGGGTGTTGATATGTTGAATTTTTTTAACTGTAGTGTAGGCGCACCCCTGGCAAGAGACAGTGATGGAGCGAATGATGATGAAAGCATTTCTTCCCTTTTGGTTCACTCTGCCTTGGTGGGAAACAGCCAATGTGTTAATAATAAAAAAATAGATATTACTACCAATGTATGTGGTTTTTCAAAGAACAGTAAGACACACATTGCTGACTAAATGGAGAGCTAAAGAACAACCAAAAAATCCACTACGCACTACGTACTAGTAACTGATACACTGGGTGACTAACAGATAAGCCTGAAGAAAGTTAATGAAGCCATTAGACATTTACACAAACACATGGCATTGTAAACTAAAGGACAAACAACAAGTATAACTACAAATGGATTTCTTAGATTTACAGGCAAACTGAAACTATTCAATTTTTTAAGTCATCTAAATCAAGAAAAGCAAATATATCGATAAGTGATCAAGGGAAAATAATGAGCTATTTGGTCATAATACAGTAATGATAGAGTCGGAAACCTTAGGAATAAACAAGAAAAAAAATAGTTAATAAATAGGGATCCAATAAATCAAAGATTAAAAAAAGCAAATGCAGATACATTAGACAAATATTGTTAAAGGGAGGTAGGACACTGGTAATAGTGTAAAACGCCAACAAGATGAGAAAGACACTAATACAGGTTGGCCATCAGTAATCCGGTTCCATCAGTAATCTGGCACTGATTTCAGCTAGCATAACTTCAAATTTCCAGGGTTGCCACACCAACCTGCAGCTACTGTTTCATGGCACTACTTGCTGCATAAGTCATTCCAATTTCTTTTTCTCCATTTATTGTTATAACCTGCTCACTTTTAGCCCTAGCCATGGTTCCAACAAATAAAAGAAATGCTTTTCATTGTGTAAAGCACATACACCGTACATTGTCCATAATAGATAAGGTGGCTTTGAAGCCACTGTTGGTCACCATGAGCTCAGATCATTCAGATAAGCTATGACCGGTAAATTTGGGCCTACATATGAGAGAATAAATAGGTCTGTGTGGTAAGTGTGCACTATATAAAAAAAATCCTGCAGCATACAGTGCATCACGAGAAAAAACTGCGACCAAGTTTAACTTGTAAACCCGACTGTGCAGTGTATTTTCGTATGGTTTGTATGGTTGTATTCTCGTTTTTTGGTCTTGATAGAATGGAAGATAGATTACAGAAACAGACACAATTTTGACTAGTTTCACGCCAGAAAGCGCCTTAAAACTCAGCTCAAAGTAGCAGAAGTGTTCAATTTTTGCCGATGTTAAAGAGCAAACAAATGACGTCACTGTCCAATACATGTCCAAGTGGCCGGTCTAATACGCAGTCACGAATGGGTTAACACCGTTTATACAACCATTACAATAATGCAGTAGTCTGCACAACAGCAAATCTTCTATTTTTTTGTGTGAATAAAAATTCAAAATGGAAAGCAAGCATAATATAAGATGGGCCTGGAGACGTGACTAATGAACAAAAAAAATTTTATTTTAGTTTATTCTGGACCCTATTTTGAAAATGGCATCTTTTGATATTTGTGTGAAATTGGCCAAATTACAGATTTCTGACCACTTTATTGGGTAGTTGAAATAAGTGAATGGGCGGTTTCTTGTACTCAATCGACAGAATAGAAGGAATACAGTGGGACCCCCACTTACAAGTTTAATCCGTTCCGTGACCTTGCTCGCATCTGGATTTGCTCATTTGCAGAGTCAATTTTCCTCACTGAAATTAACTGAAATACAATTAATCCATTCCAGTGGAATTCTGTACTTCAATAATTTCCCTAATATCAGCTCTACGGCTTATTTATCTACCACAATTCATCTAATATGACATATTAAACAATATAAATAACATAGAAACCTGATATATACTCTAGAATGAATAAAATATGTCATTCATATGGTGGTATCATCAGCGGATGAGAGTTTGTCTGGAGACCGGACAAAATACCCCTTGAATAACAAAAAAAAAAAAAAAAAAAAAAGGCACAATACCATGACTGGAACATTACACAAATAACCTGCACATAGAAAAGAAGAGCTTACAATGACAGTGTGACTTTATAAATGGTCCAAGTCAGACCAAAACGTCGTCATAAGCTGCTCCATTCTATGTGCGGGTCATTTGTGTACTCCTTGAACAATTTTGCTAATATCATCTATATTCTCTATAAGGATTACAATGTTGAATTTACAGAATTTGGTTATTATGTGGTTTACATGTAGTTAAATAATGATTACAGAGTGTACCACTAGAACGCCTAGCATGGCTAGGCATTTCGGGCAGACTTAGTTTAATTCTTTATTTTAAAATATTACAAATTATGAGGTAAGTTGGTATTATGGCTAAGTGACTAAATACTAGTTTGTGAGTTTAGCAATGTGAATGCTTTTGTTTTGGCACGGTACATAGTTTCAATATTGGAGTACAATAGGATTCATTATTTTAAGATTGTGATTAATATTTTTGTTTATGGTCAAATGGGTGAGTGAGTGTAAGTGTGAACCACCAGGTGGTATTCATGTAGTTAGTTGATGGGGTGTATCAGGGAGATAAGATGTTTTCTAATGGTAGTTTTGAAGGTGATGAATGTGTCTGCAGTTCTAGAGTTCTCAGGTAGGGTGTTCCAGATTTTAGGGCCTTTGACATACATTGAATTTTTGTAAAGGTTTAGTCGGACACGGGGAATGTCGTAGAGATGTTTGTGTCTGGTGTTATGCCTGTGGGTTCTGTCACAACTATCAAGAAAGCGTTTTAGGTAAAGGTTGATATTGGAGTTTAAGATCCTGTAGATATAGATTGCACAGTAGTAAGTGTGGATGTACTGAACAGGGAGTAAGTTTAGATCTATGAAGAGTGAGGGGGTGTGTTGCCAGGGATGGGATTTAGTGATTATTCTTACTGCAGCTTTTTGTTGGGTTATTATTGGCTTTAGGTGTGTTGCTGCAGTTGATCCCCAAGCACAAATAGCATAGGTTAGATATGGATAAATAAGTGAGTGGTATAGTGTGAGAAGGGCATTTTGCGGCATGTAGTATCGTATCTTGGAGAGGATCCCAACCGTTTTGGATACTTGCCATCTTGAGTAGTTTCGGGAAGGTGCTAGTTTCTAGTGACTTGTTAAAAAGTAATGAAATAGCATGCGAAAGGACATGGGCCGCTCGCTTGTACAGTAATGGTGGGACATGAGACAGATTCCCTGAGTTATTTTTAAGTGACTTTATAATCTCGGTGACTTCCAAGGGCTCAGTTGGTGCAAGATAGAAGGAATTTGGGAAATTCCCATCTAGGTAGTTCCCGGTATGGGCATTGGTATGTGGGATTTTATTGGCAAGATTAGATCCTATGGTTGACAAGAAGTCGTTTATCTTGTTAGCTGTGTCAGTGGGATGTAGTGGTGTTTCATTAGGTTCAGTTAGGACAATATTCTTGTTTTTTTTTCAGTTTGTGGGTCCCTAGAATCTGAGAGAGTGTTTTCCAGGTATTTTTTGTATCTCCTCTAGTGTCTGTGAATCTACTGGAGTAGTATAGTTGTTTGGCTTTCTTTATTACTTTGGTGAGAACTGATGAATAGTGTTTAAGAATATCTTTGTGTATTAAGCCCTGTCTATATTGCTTTTCATATTGGTGTTTCTTGTCAATGGATTTCAGAATGCTGCTGGTTAGCCATGGGCAACCAAGCCGTTTGTTTGTGATCTGTTTCGTTTTTATAGGACAATGTTTGTTGTATAGTCTAAGTAATTTGTTAAGAAAAATGTCTGTCCAGTCATCAATACCATTGGCCTTGGAGAATTCTGTAGGCCAGTCAACAGTCTCCAAGTCAGCTGTGAACTTCCTTATTGAGGCCTCGTCATGGAGTCTAAATGAGACTTTGTTGTATTCAAGTGGTGGTTTACTAATGTTTGTCAGGAGGAAGGTAGGGTAGTGGTCTGTAGTGCTATCTGTGATTATCCCTGATTTAAGGGGGGCTAGTATATTGGTCCATATGTGGTCTATTATGGTTGCACTTGTCTCGGTGAGCCTGGTTGGTTTAGTTATTGTTGGTATGAGAAGTGTGTTGTTCATATTGTTGACGAAATCAGTTACAGGCTGATCATCTAGTAAGCCAAGGTTGATGTTGAAGTCTCCAGCTAAGAGAAGGTGGTGCTTATTCATTTGTCTGTTTGTTATTAGTGACTTTAATTTCTCACTGAAATTTGGGATGTTTGTGTGAGGTATCCGGTAAATGGCACCGATTGTTATAGGTGTCTTAAGGTTTTTTTACAGTAAAATTAGCAAAAATGTATTCCCCATATTCATCACTAAAGCAAGTGGTGCTAATGCAAGATAACTAGTTAGAGTAATAGATTGCAATACCACCCCCAACTTGGTTTGGTCTGCAGTTGTGAATTGCTGTGTATCCTGGTAGAGGGTAGATATCTATTGTGTCCTGCTTAAGCCAGGTCTCAGTAAGAATAATGCAGGAGAAGGGTGTCTTTAGTGATTCAAGGAGTGCCAGGAGGTCATCATAGTGTTTGCTTAAGGACCTGATGTTGTAGTTAAGTACTGATAGACTTTTAGCATTGTTTAGGATAGTGCTGGCTTGTGATGCTGTGTAATAAAGGCAGTTACTTTCCAATAGGTTTTGATTGGGTGTCAGATTATGGAGGTTTAGATCAGGGTCAACGTGATCAATCATCTTCTAAGTTTAAATTATGGTTATTTATATCCTGAGTTGTGTGTTGAGTTCTAGTACTGATATCTGTAGTGGTGGGAAGTTTGGACAAGTATATAGCTAGAGTATTTTGGTCATATAGAATATAGTCACTACTACACATAATGAAGTTGATGTTGTCTATGTGTTGTGCTGGAATGAACTAAAGTACAACTAGGTATAAACTAGTAATATAAAAATACAAATTAAAAATAGAACAAGGCTCTCACTTGTAATTGCACTAAGGTCTAATATAATGACTTTTGTGGAGTCTATGTTTTGAGCTAGAATGAGCTATAGTACAACTAGGTTAAATCTAATAATATAAAAATACTAGTCTCTCACTAGTAATTGCACTATGGTCTAATATAATGAATTTGGTATTGACTATGTATTGAGCTACAATGAGCTATAGTACAACTGAGTATAATCTAATAATAATATAAAAAAGGCACAAGACTCTCAATTGTAATTGCACTAAGGTCTTGTGTAAGTTGTTTACAAGAATTAGAGTATAACTAGATTTAAATTGACAGGATAAAATACACAAGTTAAGGTAGCAAAAGAATAATAAAAAAAAATGATAAAAATAAAAATGGCAATGACTTGGTTATAATATGCTAGTAAGATGGTAGACAGGATAATATAAAAGTTGTAGTTGAAAATACTAGTTTATAAAAGTATAGAATAAAAATGGTCAATAAAAGAAGTTTACAATAAGTTTGATCAATATAGTTTAAAGTAAAATTAGGCAATAATAGGTATTTTAGAATAAAATTGGGCAACTGAGTATTTCTTAAAGTGAGGTAGAATTATTGAGGACAAGTTATGGTTAGTTTATAATAAAATAAGATGGAACAGTGATGCGGTAAGTTGTAAAAAAGGAGATAGATTCTGTAGATATTAAACACAATTAAGACTATGAGGTAGAATGGTCGTTGAATACAACAATGACAATCAAAAGTAGTTGGGGTATTAGAATTTTAGGGGGGCATTATCTGCACTTTACTCTGATTCTGTTAGTCCAGCCTCACTTAGGAATGTTTTAAGGTCATGTTCTGTAGAGATGAAGTATCTCTTCCCAGTGGGCTGTTTCCTAACTGCGATTTTTCCATCCCTCACAAAGCACTGGTGGATTTTTTGGGCATAGCGTAATTTTCTTAGCCGATAAAGAAGGTTTTGTCTTATTTTGGTAAGGCACTCATTGACGTAAACATCAGATTTCATAGAAATAGATGTTTTTAGTAGGTTGTTTCTTTGTAGGCTTTGTATGGCTTATTTATCTATCACAGTTCATCTGACATAATAAACAATATAAATAACATAGAAACCTGATACATGTATATACTCTAGTATGAATAAAATATGTCATTATGTAACAGGTGGAGGCACCGACAACCGCTCCCTCTTTGTTGTGGTTAACACTGCCATCAAGTGACGGCCTTTTGAAGCTATTATTATAATTATTATTATACAGTACATTATTATTATATATGTATTATTATTATTATACATATTATATTATTATTATATTATACTATTATTATATTATACTATTATTATATTATACTATTATTATATTATAATTATTATTACAATATAAATAATTTGTAATTTTTATTCACACAAGAAATAAAAGACCCACTGCTATGCAGACCACTGCCTTATTGAACAATTGTATAAACAATGTCAACCCATTCACGACTCCTTTGAGCTCAATTTCAAGGTACTTTTCGTCATGAAAGCAATCAAAACCATATCCATCTATGTAATATATATTCCATTCTATCAAATGAGACAAAAAAAACAAAAAATAAAACGAGAATACAACCATAAAAACCATACGTAAATACCGCTAAGGGGAGGCTAATTACTGAGAAGTGAACTCCATTATTTATGGTCCGATTTCTTTCAATTTTGGTGTACGTTAAGAAGCATCTTTCCATCATACGTTGCCCGAGTTTCAATGAGATAGTCCAACAAACAAATGAGATCCAATTCCCCAGATCAAGAGCAAGAACCCCTCACCAGCGTCAAGGAACCTCCCTTAAGGTCCGCTCGCTTATGGAAATTTCACTCGTGTATGGAAGCAAAAAATCGACTGATCAACTGCTCGTATTTGGAAAAACGTGCACGTGGATGCGCTCGCAAGTAGAGGTTCCACTGTACTAGTAAAATAGCTATGAGTTTAATAGACTGGAACAATGGAATGTGCCAAAAAATAGGGAGTCAAGTAGGTGAAACTGCCGATGCATAAACATCACCGTTGGGTTAAGTGTATTCTAACTTAACCACTCTGTAATCTGGCAAAATCGCTAATCTGGCACCCGATGCTGCCAGATTAGTGATGGCCAAGGAAGCTTTATTGATGATGATTTACCCATGCATTGTATTTGTCAAACCACAAACATTAGTTTGTAACTTGACAAATCCCCTATGTTGGCAAGAAAAGACAAAACAACTGTCGAAAAAGGTTCCATGTAACCGCAATAAAAGGTTAGTAGTAAACAGACACTGCCAAAGAGCAAGATAAAAGGACCTGTGTGTGTTGTGTGGTGCAATAAAGTAGAGCATTATATGTAGTGTCCCAAAAAATGGAGGGAAAAATTTAATATGGAAAATTTTCTGAGGTAAGAATAAGATAACCTAATAAATTAAGACAAAATACAGTAACACAAGTGTTATTGTTATCATTGTTAATGACCACTATGATAAAGCCATGTCAACATCAACAATACAGTGGACTAGTGTTTACATCATGACAGATCTAAGCAACCTGTTTTGAGTTCACTCCTTAACCCTAACCTTTGAAGAAGGAAGATCATTACAAAGAAGAACCGTTAAGAACAGAAGAAGCACTACTTGCCAAATCTCCCACCTATGCATCTCTCACTAAGTTCTAAGCAGATGCCACTAAGATTCTTCAAGCCACTCAACAATCAACCCCTACCAACTCCTCCTTCCCTTCACTACCAGACAGTACACCATCTATAATACTCTACTGCATGATTTATGGAGTTTACCTGGAGAGGGTTTCGGAGGTCAAAGACCCCGTGGCTCGGTCTGAGACCAGTCTTCGTGGTGGATCAGGGTCTGATAAACCAGGCTAGTACTGCTAACTGCACGCAAAGTCACGTACGAACCACAGCTCGTCTGGTCAGGTACTGACTTTAGGTGCCTGTCCAGTGCCTTCTTGAAGACAGCCAGGGGTCTATTTGTAGTCCCCCTTATGTATGCTGGGATGCAGTTGAACAGTCTTGGGCCCCGGACACTTATTGTGTTATCTATCAGTGTACTTGTGGCACCCCTGCTTTTCACTGGGGAATGTTGCATGTCGTACCGAGTCTTTTGCTTTCACAGAGAGTGATTTTCATGTGGAAGTTTGGTGCTAATCCCTCTAGGATTTTCAAAGTGTATATTATCATGTGTCTCTCTCTTCCAGGGAATACAAATCAAGGACCTTCAACCGTTCCCAGTAATTTAGGTTCCTTATCGTACTTATGTGTGCTGTGAAAGTTCTTTGTACACTGTCCAGGCCGGTAATTTCACCTGCCTTGAAGGGGCAGTTAGTGTACAGCAGTATTCCAGCCTAGAGAACAAGCGATTTGAAGAGAATCATCATTGGCTTGGCGTCCCTGGTTTTGAAGGTTCTCATTATCCATCCTACCATTTTACTAGCAGATGCGGTAGATACGCCGTTGCGGTCTTTGAATGCGAAATCCTTTAACAATATCACTCCCAGGTCCTTCACATTACTTTCTCGTTCTATTGCATATTTAGAATTTGTCGTATACCCTCATACAGTTTTAATTTCCTCAAGTTTTCCATATCTGAGTAGTTGAAATTTCTATTCATTGAACTTCATATTGTTTTGAGTGGCCCATTTGAAGATCTGGTTGATGTCCGCTTGGAGTCTCGCGGTGTCTTTGATGGAGATCACTGACAAGGCAATCCGGATGTCATCCGCAAAGGAAGACACGGAGCTGTGGCTTATATCTCTGTCTATGTTAGATATGAAGATGAGGAATAGAATGGGAGCGATTACTGTGCCTTGTGAACAGAGCTTTTTCACCGTAGCTGCCTCAGACTCTACTCTGTTTACTATTACTCATTGTGTTCTGTTTGTCAGAAAGTTATAGATCCATCTACCAACTTTTCCTGTTATTCCTTTATCACGCATTTTGTGCGCTATTACACCATGGTCACATTGTCGAAAGCTTTTGCAAAGTTTATCCTCTAAAGCATCCAGAACCTTGTCATAGTGGTCCAGCAGCTGGGAGAGGCAGGAGCTACCTGCTTTAAACCTGTGTTGCCCTGGGTTGTGTAACTGACGGGTATCTAGGTGGTTTGTGATCTTGCTTCTCAAAGATTTTTATGATATGGGATGTTAGTGCTATCGGTCTGTAGTGCTTTACAATTGCTATACTGCCACCTTTGTAGAGTTGGGCTAAGTCCGTTGTTTTTACAGATTGTGGGATGACCCCTGTGTCCATGCTGCCTCTCCACAGAATGCTGAAGGCACGTGACAGGGGCTTCTTGCAGTTCTTGATGAACACGGAATTCCATGAGTCTGGGCCTGGGGCAGAGTGCATGGGCATGTCGTTTATTGCCTTTTCAAAGTCTTGTGCTGTTAAGATAATGTCTGAGATTTTTGAGATGACCAAATTTTGTCTCGTTCGTAAAGAATTCATCTGGATTATCGACCCTTAGTCTGAGCAGCGGCTCGCTGAACACTGAGTCGTGTTGGGACTTCAGTATCTCACTCATTTCTTGGTTATCATCTGTGTATGTCCCATCTCGTTAAAGCAGAGGCCCAATACTGGATGTTGTTTTTTCCTAAGATTTGGCATAAGAGAGGAAAGTATTTTGATTGCTTTTTTTTCAATTTTCTTTATGGCTTTAGTTCTTCCTGCAATTCTCGTCTCCTGTAAAATTCCTTCAGCTTAACTTCGATATTTGCAATTTCATTGACCAGCGCCTTCCTTCCTATTTCAGAGATAATGGCCGCTCTTAGCACCTCTGTGACTCTTCCCCTTCGTCTTGTTTACATCTTCTCTTTCTTAATGGAATGTGCCTTGAGCAGATCTCAAGAACCAAAGAGTTTATTTTTTCTAAGCAAAGGTTCGGATCTGTGTTGTTTAGGATATCTTCCCAGCTTGTTTCATTTAGGATATTGTTGACTTGTTCCCATTGTATGTTTTTGTTATTGAGATTGAATTTAGTGAAGACACCCTCATGACTGATCACATTTTGCTGGTCAGTAGCCCAGTGCATACATACATGTACCTCTATTATGTTGTGATCTGAGTGTATTGTCTCTGATACAAACATATTACGTTTCAGATCGTCGTTGTTAGTGAAGGTGAGTGTCAGTGTATATTCTAGTCTTGTAGGCTCTAATATTTGTTGGTTTAAGGTGAATTTGTTGCAGAGATTTAATAGCTCGTGTGTGTGTGTGAATTTTCATCTGAGCTGCATCCTGGGCTGATCTCTGCTAAAATATTATTTGCTACACTCCTCCATGTTAGATGTCTCAAGTTGAAATCTCCCGGTAGCAAGATGTTTGAGGCAGGAGTTGGGAGATTTTCCAGTGGTCAATTTTCAAAAGCTGCTCCCGGAATTGCTGGGAAGTTGCATCTGGAGGCTTGTATATTACCACAATGACAAGGTTTTGGCTTTGTCTTTACCGCCAAAACTTCAACTACATCATTTGAGGTGTTTAGTAGTTCTAAGCAAATGAGCAACTCTGTGACGTACAGGCCAACCCGCCCTTGTTATCTGTTTAGTCTGTAACATCTGAATAGGTTATAATCTGGGATCCATATTTCGTTATGTGGGTCTCTGTGAATGTTGCGAACATTGCATTTTAATCTTCTAGCAGTCCCTTGATGTAAGGAATTTTGTCGTTTGATGACGGTTTTAGACACTCTATGTTCGCAAAGACAAATGTCGTAATATTGATGCAATTTCGGGGAGTTTTATTTTCTGGGTTTTATTTGTTCTGGAGTGGAGGGCAATGACTGTGTCTGCTCCACAACTGTTTTCAGTTGGTGTAAAATTACTGTCATTTCTTGCCAGTCTTATTTCCCTCCTGGCCCTAAAAAAACCTCTTTCTCTGGAGAAGGTATGAGTGTACCTACTTAATTGTACTCACCTAATTGTAGTTGCAGGAGCGATTCATAGCTCCTGGTCCCACCTCTTCACCGGCCACTACCAGGTCCACTCTCTCTTCCTGCTCTATGAGCTTTATCATAATTTTTCTTAAAGTTATTTATGGATCTTGCCTTCACTACATCTCTCTTCAGATTGTTCCACTTCCTGACAAATGTATGACTGAAGAAATACTTCCTAACATCCCTGTGTCTTACCTGTGTTTTCAACTTCCAGCTGTGACCCGTTGTTACTGGGTCCCATCTCTGCAACATTCTGTAGCTATCTACCCTGTCAAATCCTCTTAGTATTTTATATGTCGTTACCATGTCCCCCCTATCCCTCTTGTCCTCCAGTGTCATCAGGTTGAGTTTTCTTAACCTCTCCATTAGCTCCGGGACTAGTCTTATTGCAAACCGTTGCACTTCCTCTAATTTCTTGGCGTGCTTCACCGGGTGTGGGCTTCATACTGGTGCTGCATACTCCAATATGGGCCTGACGTACACGGTGTACAATGTCATGAATGATTCCTTACTTAGATGTCGATACACAGTTTTTAGGACTGCTGGGCGTCCATATGCTGCACCAGTTATTTGGTTGATATGCACCTCAGAAGTGCTTGGTATGATGCTCTCCATGCATCATTTTCCTTAAGTGGGTTTTGCATTCTTTGACTTGAGTCCTCTGTCTTCTTTATCCTTCCCCAAATTTCGTGACTTTGCACTTAATGAAGTTAACCCCATGAGACATTTGTCAGACAAGGCTTGCAGCCTCTGCAAATCTTCTTGCAGGCTTACCTGATCCTCATGTGTTTGTATTCTCATGAGCTTAACATCGTCTTCGAACAGGGACGCCTCTGTATCTATCCATTCTGTCATGTCATTCACATAAACTAAACACAGCATCGGACCTAGGACTGTCTCATATGGAACCCCACTCGACACATTCACCTACTCTGACACCTCGTCACATACCAACACCCTATGTTTCCTTCCTGTCAGGTAATCTCTGATCCAATTTCCCTGCTATTCCTGCCTGCTCCTCTAGCTTTTCAAGCAGTCTCTTGTGTGGTACTGTGTGGAAAGCCTTCTTACAGTCCAAGAAGATGCAGTCTACCCATCCCTCTCTCTTCTGTCTCGCTTCTGTTACCTAATCGTAGAACTCCAGTAGGTTTGTGATGCAGGATTTTCCTTCCCTGAAGCCGTGCTGGTTGACATTTATGAGTCCATTTCTTTCTAGGTGTTCCACCACTCTTCACATGTCAGCGGCACAGGTCTGTAGTTTAATGTTCACTGTCTGTTTCCTTTTTTAAATTTGTGACTGTTTTCTGTCTTGCACACCTCAGTCAGTTGCCCTGTTTCGATAGTTTTGTTGAAGATTATTGTTAGTGGCATATGGTGCATCTGCTCCCTCTCTCAGAACCCTCTGGAGAGATGTTATCTGGGCCCACCGCCTTCGAAGTATCTAGTTCACCTAGCAGTTTCTTCACCTGCTCGGTTGTGTACAGTGTTCAGCATATGTTGGCACATCCTACTCCCTCGGTTTGCTGGAAGTCTCTCGTCTCCACTGTGAATACCTCCCTGAATCTTGAGCTGAGCTCCTCACATACTTCCTGGTTGCTCCCTGCACTTTGCAATCACGTGTTCCATCATTCCTAATGCAGAAATTGTCTCATATATGTGTAGTCCTCTTTTTAGAAGGTTCGTTTCTCCCTTCTCGTGCTGCTTCACTCTTTACTGTTAGCTCTTTTATGAAAATTAGACACATATGCAACATCTGGGTGTCTTTATGTAGACGTTTCCCCATCCAGTGGCTTTATTAATACAAATTCTAGGACATAACTTGAAGACAGTAGAATTATATACAAAAGATGAGGTAATCAGTCCCTCAGCCTTGAAGATGGTGTGAAGAGCACCGTAGTCGTGAAGAATCTGGAGCACAGGCAAGAAGGCTGACGCTTTCATACTGGCGTCAGATGAAAATGGGACGGGTAGCGGACGAAGGCATTGTCACTTGTAGGCGGGATTCCCCAGTGGAAGTAGTTCATACTCAAGGGTCGGGTTAGTAGAAGTGAAGAAAGTTGTGTAGATGTCCTCTGAATCAAGATTCCATGATGCTACAGTGTCTGGTAAGTTGTGCATGAATGGTATACAATACCAACAAGATAAAAATTAGACACACATGCAACATCTGGGTATCTATATTGTAGACATCTATATTACAGATACCCAGATATTGCATGTGTCTAATTTTGATCTTGTCGGTAGTGAATACCATTCATGTATAACTCTTCTATATATTCGAAATTCGTGAGTGGTATCCCCTCCGTCTGAACTCTTCAATGTGAATACGAGATCCAGCCTTGCTGGTTGACTCATCTGAGACTTCAACTTTCAGTTGTGACCCTTTGTTTCTGTGTCCCATCTCTGGAACATCCTGTCTTTGTCCATCTTGTCAATTCCTCACAGTATTTTGTATATCGTTATCAAGTCTTCCCTAACCCTCCTGTCCTCCAATGTCAGGCCGATTTAATTTAACCTTTCTTTGTAGGACATTCCCTTTAGCTCTGGAACTAGTCATGTTGCAAACCTTTGCACTTTCTCTAATTTCTTGACATGCTTGATCAGGTGTGGGTTAGAAGCTGGTGCTGCATACTCCGCTATGGGCCTGACATATATAGTGTACAGAATCTTGAACGATTCCTTACTAAGGTATCAGAACGCTATTCTCAGGTTTGCCAGGCGCCCATATGCTGCAGCAGTTATCTGGTTGATGTGTGCCTCAGGAGATGTGCTCGGTATTATACCCACCCCAAGATCTTTTTCCTTGAGTGAGGTTTGCAGTCTTTGGCCACTTGCCACATGCTCTGTCTATGGCGTCTTCTTTGCCTTTCTCCGATCTTCATTACTTTGCATTTGGCGAGGTTAAATTCGAGGAGCCAGTTCCTGGACCAAGCTTCCAGCCTGTCCAGGTCTCCTTGTAGTCTTGCTTGATCCTCATCCGATTTATTTCTCCTCATTAACTTCATTAACCTCTGTTTGTATGCTAAATTTCTAAATAAATAAATAAATAAATAAATAAATCTGCAAACAGGGACACTTCTGAGTCTATCCTTTCCATCGTGTCTTTCCCATATACCAAAAATAGCATTGGTCCTAGGACTGACCCCTGTGGAACCCCGCTCTTCACAGGTGCCCACTCTGACACCATTCACGTACCATGACTCGTTGTTGCCTCCCTGTCAGATATTCTCTGATCCATTGCAGTGCGCTTCCTGTTATGTGTGCCTGATCCTCTAGCTTTTGCGCTAATCTCTTGTGAGGAACTGTGTCGAAGGCCTTCTTGCAGTCCAAAAAAATGCAATCTACCCACCCCTCTCTCTCATGTCTTACTTTCATTACCTTGTCATAAAACTCCAGTAGGTTTGTTACACAACATTTTCCTTCCCTTTATCCGTGCTGGTTGTCGTTTATAAGCTTGTTCCATTCTAGGTGTTCCACGACTCTCCTGATAATATTCTCCATGACTTTACATACTATATGTCAGCAACACTGGTCTGTAGTTTAGTGCCTCTCCTTTCTTAAACAGGGAGACTACATTTGCCATCTTCAATACGTCAGGTAGTTGCCCAGTTTCAATGGATGTGTTGAAAATCGTTGTTAGTGGCACACACAGCTTCTCTGCTCTCTCTCTAAGGACCCGCGGGGAGATATTGTCCAGTCCCACCGCCTTTGAGGTATCAAGTCCACTTAGCAGCTTCTTTACCTTTTCCTCGGTAGTGTGTATTTCATCCAGCACTTGTTGGTATATTCCTTGTTGTTGTACCCCGCTATTCTGACTTCCTGGAGCCCTTTCTCTCTCCACTGTAAATACTTCTTTAAATTTCATGTTGAGCTCCTCACTTCTTAGTCGTTTCTTGTGGGCTCCCCACTTTCTTTCCTCAGCCTGATAGCCTGGTCCTTGACTGTTGTCTTCCTCCTGATGTGGCTATACAACAGCTTTGGGTCAGACTTGGCTCTCAATTGTATGTCGTTTTCTTACTGTCGCTGGACCTCCCTCCGTATCTGTGGATACTCGTTTCTGGCTCTATCACTAATCTCTATTTTCCTGGGTCCTTTATGTACCTTTTCCATTCTCTAGCGCAATTAGTTTTTGCCTCACTACACCTTTGGGTAAACCAAGGGCTCGTCCTGGTCTTCCCATTATTTCTGCTGAACTGGGGACCAAACCTTTCCTCTGCCTCCTTGAATTTTGTTGTCACAGAGTCCATCATTTTGTTTACTGATTTTCCTACCAATTCTCTTTCCCACTGAACCTCCTGCAGGAAGTTCTTCATGCCTGCGTAGTGTCCCCTTTTGTAGTTTGGATTTTCCCATCCTACTCCTGTTACCCTCTACACTTGTAACTCTATGTATTCAAAGCTCAGAACCACGTGATCACTACCTCTGAGGGGGCTTTCATACGTGATGTCCTCGATGTCAGTGTTATAAATCTGGGCTCTGTGACGTTTCATGCATTTGGTGCATCTACTGAGCTGATATACCTTTCTACACTAGTGCAACGGCTGCATATTTTTGCCTCATTTATCGAAAGAACAATTTTCACCATACTGTAAGCAAGATCACGTACTCTGAGATTTTTCCTTGACTTATTCTGTGATGGATTCATTTTTACTTTGGGTTTACTTTTATTCTTAGTTTTTGAAGCATGACAAGTACCCAGGGAATATATGTGTTCAATAGTTAGACGACGGGAGAACTGTTATCCAAGTGTCTTAGGCATTGTAGATTTACAGTTGGTTCTTTTTTTTTTTTTTTTGCTCGAGTTTTAATTTAATTGAGGTTATATGAGGTTTCACATATACTGTTACTGTAGTGTGACTAGTATAAATCTACAGAAATAATTTTTGTATATATCTACAATAAAATAGCTTTTATGGTATCGACTCAACCGTTAATTGTACTCAGGCAGTTTGATCTACATCAAATTGATTATTCAGTGATATAATTGTTGTCTCAATTTGAATCTTTAAGTTCTGTAACTTCGAACATATATGAGTAGGTGAAGGTAAACGTAATAATTTGTAAATCAGCTTGAGTCTGCTTCTTTCTACATTATCATATGTTTCTTTCAAAATTGTAACTACCTGTTAATAGCTTGCAGCAACTACAACATAACTCGTAACTAAAGCTAAGACTTCACCTCAAAGTTGACCTTGGAGATACTGTAATTTTGTAACCTTATCAAGTTTTACGTCTACAGAAGCGCGCTGCAGCAAAGCTAGCACAGAACTCATTCTACTTTCATCTGGGTCAAATACTGGAAAACTAATCTCAGGAAATTTTGGAAGAATACACATAATACAAATTAACTCTTCTCAGGAGTCAATTGTGTGTTCTGAAGCTTCAATTATAGTGTATTTTAACACTATTCTTTACTTCTGGAAACTTACTAGTACACCTGAGTACTTAACACTGCACATAAGCTCAACGACTGCACACTTAAAATCATTCTGTACACAACAGAACACACATGTCAAGTAAATTTGTTCTCATCGGTAGTACACAACTGCTAAACTGATTTGTACTCTTCACTACACATGAATATTGCTTTGTACTCATTTGGAGTACACATACCTTAAAACATAATATTCTATACTAACTAAATTTATAGAGCCTTAGTTTTTTGAGCCATTTAATCTTATGTCACTAGTATATTGTCTTCCTAGTGACTCGACACTTACATTATTTTTCACAGGTTTTACCTATTCTGACTTTTTACAAAAGACCATAAACTATGATTTTGTTCCAGAAGTCACTTTCTTTGTGAAGTATAACATTACAACATGAACTTGTGACGTAAATATACTACACACTACGTTTCT
>NW_027196933.1:65000-67500 GCF_038502225.1 Cherax quadricarinatus | reverse complement strand
TGCTGCGTAACTCAGTCTGCTGCGTAGCTCAGCGTGCTGCGTAACTCAGTCTGCTGCGTAGCTCAGCGTGCTGCGTAACTCAGTCTGCTGCGTAGCTCAGCGTGCTGCGTAACTCAGTCTGCTGCGTAGCTCAGCGTGCTGCGTAACTCAGTCTGATAGGTAAGAATCTGTCGAGTAAGAACTCAGTTTGGAGGTAATCAAGTCAGTCTGCCGGACAATTCGGATTGGCGTGTGATTGTCGAGTAAAAACCGAGTCTGGCACTCAGTCTGGCACTCTGCCACTCAGGATGGCACTCAGGCACTCAGGATGGCATTCAGGCACTCAGGATGGCACTCTTGCATTCAGGCTGGCAGCAGGCTGGCACTCAGGATGGCACTCTTGCATTCAGGCTGGCAGCAGACCGGCACTCAGGATGGCATACAGGATGGTACTCTGGCACTCAGTATGGCAGCATACTGGCAGCAGGCTGGCACTCAGGCTAGAACTCAGGCTGACGCTCAGATTGGCAATCCGGCACTCAGGCTGGCACTCTGATACTCAAGCTGGAACTCAGGCTAGCAGTCTGGCACCCAGGCTTACACTCAGGCTGGCACTCATAATGGCACTCTGGTACTCACGCTAGAACTCAGGCTGACACTCAAGTTGGCAATCTGGCACTCAGGTTGACACTGATACTCAGGCTGGCACTCAGGTTGGCACTCTGATACTCAGGCTGGCTCTCAGGCTGGCACTCAGGTTGGCACTCAGGCTGGCACTCATGTTGGCACTCAGGTTGGCACTCAGGCTGGCACTCAGGTTGACACTGATACTCAGGCTGGCACTCAGGCTGGCACTCAGGTTGGCACTCTGATACTCAGGCTGGCACTCAGGTTAGCACTCAGGCTGGCACTTAGGTTGGCACTCAGGCTGGCACTTAGGTTGGCACTCAGGTTGGCACTCAGGCTGGCACTTAGGTTGGCACTCAGGTTGGCACTCAGGTTGGCACTCAGGCTGGCACTCAGGTTGACACTCTGATACTCAGGCTGGCACTCAGGTTGACACTCTGATACTCAGGCTGGCACTCAGGTTGACACTCTGATACTCAGGCTGGCACTCAGGCTGGCACTCAGGTTGACACTCTGATACTCAGGCTGGCACTCAGGCTGGCACTCAGGCTGGCACTCAGGCTGGCACTCAGGTTGGCACTCAGGTTGGCACTCAGGCTGGCACTTAGGTTGGCACTCAGGCTGGCACTCAGGTTGACACTCAGGCTGGCACTCAGGTTGACACTCTGATACTCAGGCTGGCACTCAGGTTGACACTCTGATACTCAGGCTGGCACTCAGGTTGGCACTCAGGTTGGCACTCAGGTTGGCACTCAGGTTGGCACTCAGGTTGGCTCTTAATTGACTGCAGTAATGGCGTTTTTCTTCTCAAAGTTAGAAGGCGTTTGCATAAAAATGCATTTTGTTGTTTTGTTGTTTCTCTTGTGTGGGTTGGCCTTGTGGGCCTTTAAAGAGGGGAGAGGGGAGGAAGAAGAGGGGAGAGGGGAGGAAGAAGAGGGGAGAGGAGGAAATTGAGAGGAGGCGAGGAAGATGCGGGAAGGAAAAGAAAGAGAGGGGAGGGGAAAAAGAAGAAGAGAAAGAAAGAAAATGAGAAGAGAGAGATTTGAAAGGAGATGAAAGGGGGAAGGAGAAAAGAGAAGAAAGAAGAGGAGAAAAGAGAGAAGAGGGATGGGAGAGAAAAGAGGGAAGTAGGAGAAAGGAGAAGAGGGATGGGAGAGAAAAGAGGGAAGGAGGAACAAAGAAAAGAGGGAAAGGAGAGAAAAGAGGGAAGGAGGAGGAAACAGAGAAGAGGGAAAGGGGAGGAAAGAGAAGAAAAAATGAAAAAGAAAGAGAGAGAGAGAGAGAGAGAGAGAGAGAGAGAGAGAGAGATCAACGGGAAAGGGGCGCTCTCCATGTCCTGTCTTGGTACGGAGGTCAGAGAGAAATAGAGAGAGAGAGAAAGAGAAAGAGAGAGAGAGAGAGAGAGAGAGAGAGAGAGAGAGAGAGAGAGAGAGAGAGAGAGAGAGAGAGAGAGAGAGAGAGAGAGCAAGCCAGCAAGCAAGTAAAACGTAAGATATTCTCCATAAATCAAGTTATGAGTATCGTCTAACAGAAGCTCAGTAGGTGTTCTCACTTCTCCCTAATTATCAATTTTTTTGTACCGTTATTAAGAGTACCATTTAAGAAGCAAAAATATTCAGACTAAGATGAAACAGAAGAAATTCCAATACCTATAATCAGAGGCTCTTTTTTTCCCCTCCCAGCCAATCAGTGAGCACAAAATCAATGACGTCAGAGGAGAAAAAAACCTCTGATTGGTCAACAGCGGAGCCTAATAGGCTCCATCGAACACAAATATTTCCCCGAGCATGGTATGCATTTACCTCTTATCTTATTATACGAAATGCACGCTAATACAACGCAGTTCACTTTAATACACAATTACAGAGCTTAGTGTACCACAATTCAGTTTAAA
>NW_027196933.1:37500-57500 GCF_038502225.1 Cherax quadricarinatus | reverse complement strand
GAAACAGGGAAGGGGAAAAAGAAACAGACACGTAGGGAGGAAACATAAAGAGGAAGGGGGAAACGTAAAGAGAATTGGAGGCAACAGAAAGAGGGAGGAAACGTAAAGAGGAAGGAGGGAAACAAAGAGAATTTGAGGAGACAGTAAGATGATGGGAGAAACATAAAGAGGGAGGGAGGAAACAGAAAGATGAATAGAGGAAACAGAAAGATGAATAGAGGAAACAGAAAGATGAATAGAAGAAACAGAAAGATGAACGGAGAAAACAGAAAGATGAAGAGAGAAAACAGAAAGATGAAGGGAAGAAACAAAAAGATGAACGAAGGAAACAGAAAGATGATGGGAGGAAACAGAAAAATGAAGGGAAGAAACAGAAAGATGAACGGAGGAAACAGAAAGATGAAGCGAGAAAACAGAAGATGAAGGGAAGAAACAGAAAGATGATGAGAGGAAACAGGAAGATGATGGGAGGAAACAGAAAGATGATGGGAGGAAACAGGAAGATGATGGGAGGAAACAGAAAGATGATGGGAGGAAACAGGAAGATGATGGGAGGAAATAGAAAGATGATGGGAGGAAACAGAAAGATGATGGGAGGAAACAGGAAGATGATGGGAGGAAACAGAAAGATGATGGGAGGAAACAGAAAGATGATGGGAGGAAACAGGAAGATGATGGGAGGAAACAGAAAGATGATGGGAGGAAACAGGAAGATGATGGGAGGAAACAGAAAGATGATGGGAGGAAACAGAAAGATGATGGGAGGAAACAGGAAGATGATGGGAGGAAACAGAAAGATGATGGAAGGAAACAGGAAGATGATGGGAGGAAACAGGAAGATGATGGGAGGAAACAGAAAGATGATGGGAGGAAACAGGAAGATGATGGGAGGAAACAGAAAGATGATGGGAGGAAACAGGAAGATGATGGGAGGAAATAGAAAGATAAACGGAGGAAGCAGAAAGATGAACGGAGGAAACAAAAAGATGAACGGAGGAAAGAAAAAGATAATGGGAGGAAACAGAAAGATGAACGGAGGAAAGAGAAAGATGATGGTAAGAAACAGAAAAATGAAGGGAGGAAACAGAAAAATGAAATGAGGAAGCATAAAGGGGAAGAAAAAAGGGATGGTTGCTGAGAGAACAGGATGGAGGAACTAGCGGAACGTGGGAAGGAAGGAGAGAGGGAGAGAAAAATGAGAGAGAGAGAGAGAGAGAGAGAGAGAGAGAGAGAGAGAGAGAGAGAGAGAGAGAGAGAGAGAGAGAGAGAGATCATGCAATAAAGGATTAGAATTCCTAAGTCATAATAAGGAAGAGTAACAATGAGAATAAAATTAATGCAACTGGAACAACAACAACAACAACAACAACAACAACAACAACAACAACAACAACATCATCATAACAAGGAAATAAGCAGAAAAAGAACTCCACATACAAAGACAGACGGAACAATTACAGAAACAAAAACACGTGTGTTCTCTACCATAACAATACTGGAACATGAAATGTTTAGCCTGTGTGTGTGTGTGTGTGTGTGTGTGTGTGTGTGTGTGTGTGTGTGTCTGTGTATGTGTGTGTGTGTGTGTGTGTGTGTGTGTGTGTGTGTGTGTGTGTGTGTGTGTGTGTGTGTGTGTGTGTGTGTGTGTGTGTGTGTGTGTGTGTGTGTGTGTGTGTGTGTGTGTGTGTGTGTGTGTGTGTGTCTGTGTGTCTGTGTGGGTCTGTGTGTATGTGTATGTGTGTGTGTGTGTGTGTGTGTGTGTGGTTATACCAGTAGGAGAGGAAGGGGGCCGAGTCCTGTCTGTTCACTGCTTACGACTGGGTCCCCCAGTATTCTGAACCTGTCGTGCCCAGCCTTCAAACTCCGTATGGTTCCACTTCCTAACATCCTACTGTAACGTCCATCTTCGTCCCATTCTTCCATGTATTCGCATTTCACTTTGTTCCTCTCTTCTGTCATGGAATGAAGGAGGGAAGAAGGGAGAGTGGGAAAGGGAGGGGTTAAAAAGATGTAGGGAGAGAGACTGGGAGAAGAGGGAAGGAAAAGAGGGAGAGGAAATTATGAAAAGGAACTAAGATAGATAAAGTAACAGAAAGGGGGAATGAGGAAGAGTGAGAGGGGGAGGGAGAAAGAGTGAGAGGGGAGGGAGGGAGAGTTATCATCCCAACCATCATCACCCTCACAACCAGCCTCACCATCACAACAATCATCCTCAACATTAAAGTCACCTTCATCATCTTCACTAGTAAAATCACCATCCTCCATACCATTACCACCACCAGTGTCATAGTTAATGGCACCATCGTCACCATCATCATCACTTGCTTCATGGTCATCTTCACTTCACTGTTATTTTCACAATTATTCCTGCTCTACTGTGTCTCTCTTGCACTTACTCTAGTTACCAGTAATAATCAGTAATTCCCGACAACTCCAGTTCATTCTTGATAATGCTGTCTAACAGGTCAGATTACGCTGATAAAATCGGATTAATCCGACAGATACTATGTGCATTTCTGTATACTTTTGTGTTCTTCCGTGTACTTTTGTTCACTCGGTGGCCACTTTATTAGGCATTCCCTTCTAGTACTGGGTAGCCCCCCCCTCCCGTTTTGCCCCCAGAACAGCCTGAATTCATCGTGTCATGGACTCATCGAGGTGCTGGAAACATTCCTTAGAGATGCTGGTCCAGGTTGACATGACAGCATCGCACAGCAGTTGCTGTAGATTTGTCGACAGAACAGTGAAGCTGAGAATATCCTGTTCCACCACATCCCATAGGCTTACGCCAGATTTTCTCCCTACCATCTGAATATATATATATATATATATATATATATATATATATATATATATATATATATATATATATATATATATATATATATATATATATATATATATATATATATATGTATATATATATATATATATATATATGCAATAAGATCACAGTAAACAGGTGATTTCAGAATATACAAAACAACCACTCTGAAAGAATAGAGAAATTCCAAGCGCTTTCGTGACTACTCACATTATCAAGGAACTATGAAAGTAAAGCATCCAAGGGAGCTATATAAGGGGTCTGGCCAGCACCTCACTATCAGATCCCACAACGGTTAAAACACCTGACGCGCGCCGACCCAACTTGGATAGGTCCTAGGTGCCACAACTCAACCCACCCACAAACTATTCTACCCAAGAAAATTTAAAAATTATTATTTGTCCAGTGTATTATTAAATTCTTCCCAAATTCTATTAATTATATATATATATATATATATATATATATATATATATATATATATATATATATACACACACACACTTGTGTGTGTGTGATGTTGGATGGTTGATAAATTTAGATGGGATTTTATGTAGCGAATAAATAAATGCATGGGAGAAGGAGGGGAGGAGTAGAGCAGAGAGAGGCGAGAAACAGCGTGGAGAGGGTAGATGGAAGGAAATGCGGAGAAAGAAACATGGAGAAGTTAAGGAGAGCGGGGGTAGCTAGATGGAAGGGAAAGAGTAGATGGAGGTCAGAGAGAGGTAAGAGGAGAGTAGAAAAAGGGCAAAGAAGGGGTATGGGAAATGAGGAGAGATAGGGAGAGAGAAAGACGTAAACGAGAATGGAGAAGAGAGAGTAGGAAAGGGAGATAGAAAGAGTAGGGAGAGAGAGAGAGGGGGGGGGAGAAAAGATAAATGAGGGAAGCCTGATTTTAGATATATAGAGGAGGAAATTATGGAAATATAGGCCTAACGGGAGGGAGAGAAAGAAGATTAGAGGGAGAAGAAGAAGACGAGAGGGAGTAGAACGACAGAGAAGAAAGATTCCGAGAGAAAGAATAGAACAAGGTTGGGAGATATGGCAAGATAATAAGAAAATGAGAGTTGAATGATTCTCTCCAGTGATTCTCTCTCCTTTGATTCTCCTATGATTCTCTCACTGATTCTTTGTGATTCTCTCTCCTATGATTCTCTGTGATTCTCTTGTGATCATCCTGTGATTCTCTTATGATTCTCCTGTAATTTTCCAGTGATTCTCCTCTGATTGTGTCTCCTATGATTCTCTGATTCCCCATTGATTCTCCAATGATTCTCCTACGATTCTCTCTTACAATTGTCTCATTCTTACGCTCCTATTATTCATATTTATTACTTAATTTTTCCTTCTATAATATTTCCCCCCCACTCCCACTCTCCCCCCACTCCCACTCTCCTCCCCACTCCCACTCTCCCTCCCACTCCCACTCTCCCTCCCACTCCCACTCTCCCCACCCCCTCCTCCCCACTCCCACTCCCTCCCACCCCTCCACTCCCCACCCCCTACCCCTCTCCCTCCCCACTCTCCCTCCCACTCCCACTCTCCCTCCCACTCCCACTCTCCTCCCCACTCCCACTCTCCCTCCCACTCCCACTCTCCCTCCCACTCCCACTCTCCCCCCACTCCCACTCTCCCCCCACTCCCACTCTCCCTCCTACTCCCACTCTCCCCTCTGCTCCCACTCTCCCTCCCACTCCCACTCTCCCTCCCACTCCCACTCTCCCTCCCCTCCCTACCTCCCACCCACCTCCCACTCCCTCCCTCCCCACCCCTCCCACCCTCCTCCCACCCCTCCCACCCTCCCACCCCACCCCACCCTCCCTCCCCTCCCACTCTCCCTCCCACTCCCTCACTCTTCCTCCCACTCTCCCTCCTACTCCCCACTCTCCCTCCCTCTCTCCCTCTCACTCCCTCACTCTTTCTCTCTCTCTCCTTCCCATTCCCTCACTCTCCCTCCTTCTAACCCGCCTTTTCTCTATCCAATCTTCCTCAAGCTTCCCCTCCATTCCTACCCTCTTTCCCTCTCTCTCTACCCTCTCCCCCTACCCTCTCCCCCTACCCCTACTTCAGTCTCTCCCAATTCCCTCCCACTCCCCACACTCCCTTTCTCTCCCTCCTACTTCCCTACACTTCCTCCCTCTCCTCACTCTCCCTCCTACTCTTTCTCCCACTTTACCACTCTCCCTCCCACTCCTCCACTCTCCCTCCCACTCCCCCACTCTCCCTCCAGCCCCCACTCTCCCTCCCACCCTCCTACTCTTCCTCCCTCCCCACTCTCCCTCCTACCCCCACTCTCACTCCTCCCACCTCTCCCTCCTATTCTTCCTCCAACTCCCCCTCTCCCCTCCCACCCTCCCCCACTCCTCCCTCCTACCCCCTCTCTCTCCTCCCCACTCTCCTTCCTACTCTTCCTCCTACTCCCCACACTCCTTCCTACTCTTCCTCCTACTCCCCACTCTACATCCTATTTTCTCATTTTGTCTTCTCCCCACTCTCCCTCCCACTCCCCCACTTTCCCTTCTACTTCCCACTCTCCCTCTCACTCCCTACTCTCCCTCCTACTTCCTCACTCACCCTATCACTCCCACACTCTCCCTCCTACTCCCCCACTCTCCATTCCACTCTACCTCCCACTCCCCACTCTCCCTCCCACTCCCCCCACTCCCTCTCACCAAACACTTCTAGTCCGATAATGGAAAAGAGAGTTTTGATGGATGGTATCATTTATGATGGTTTGTAGGGTGTGTGTGTGTGTGTGTGTGTGTGTGTGTGTGTGTGTGTGTGTGTGTGTGTGTGTGTGTGTGTGTGTGTGTGTGTCTGTATGTGTGTGTGTACTCACCTAGTTGAGGTTGCAGGGTCGAGGTCAGGCTCCTGGCCCCGCCTCTTCACTGATCGCTACTAGGTCACTCTCTCTGAACCGTGAGCTTTATCATACCTCTGCTTAAAGCTATGTATAGATCCTGCCTCCACTACATCGCTTCCCAAACTATTCCACTTACTGACTACTCTGTGGCTAAAGAAATACTTCCTAACATCCCTGTGATTCAACTGTGTCTTCAACTTACAACTGTGTCCCCTTGTTACTGTGTCCCATCTCTGGAACATCCTGTCTTTGTCCACTTTGTCAATTCCTCTCAGTATTTTGTATGTCATCATGTGTGTGTGTGTGTGTGTGTGTGTGTGTGTGTGTGTGTGTGTGTGTGTGTGTGTGTGTGTGTGTGAGGAGACTGGTCGTGTATGGGGAGGAAGGGGTATTTAGTTTATCGTTCAGCGTTTTCAAACTTACGACCGACCGATGTGAAAGTGTCAGTGTCGTACCTGTTCTTGAACCTCTGTATGGAATCCGCTTCCCCTGTATCAGTGTTCAAGGCCATCCACTTCCTTTTACGTCACCTGTACCTGTGGTCTACCCATGAATGGTTCCAGGGGTTGCCGCTCCCCTTCCCCCGCTTGGCCCGGTCCCTGACCAGGCCTTCTGGTTGGCCTGACCAGCCCTTCTCCTTGTTGGCCAGACCAGCTCATCTCCTGGTTGGCCAGATCACCCCTTCTCCTGGTTGGCCAGATCAGCCCTTCCCCTTGTTGGCCAGACCAGCCCTTCTCCTGGTTGACCAGACTTGCCCTTCTCCTGGTTGGCCAGATCAGCCCTTCTCCTGGTTGGCCAGATCAGCCCTTCTCCTGGTTGGCCAGACCAGCTCATCTCCTGGGTGGCCAGATCACCCCTTCTCCTGGTTGGCCAGATCAGCCCTTCCCCTTGTTGGCCAGACCAGCCCTTCTCCTTGCTGGCCAGATCAGCCCTTCTCCTGGCTGGCCAGATCAGCCCTTCCCCTTGTTGGCCAGACCAGCCCTTCTCCTTGCTGGCCAGATCAGCCCTTCCCCTTGTTGGCCAGACCAGCCCTTCTTGCTGGCCAGATCAGCCCTTCCCCTTGTTTGCCAGACCAGCCCTTCTCCTTGCTGGCCAGATCAGCCCTTCTCCTGGTTGGCCAGACCTGCCCTTCTCCTGGTTGGCCAGACTAGCCTTTTCCTGGTTGGCCAGACAGATCAGGGCCACGAGATGTCCCCTGATATCTCTAGTGCTCATTTGTGTGTCGTTTCAATGCTTCTAGTTTCCCTTGGATCATCGTGTGATGGCGCGAGGATCAAACTTTTGTTGGGATAAATTCGTTTCTTCATTGTTACCAGGACAAGATTTGAATCTTGGGCGACTTGTCTCCCATTCTGTTTCTAAATCAGTGTCTGGTACCTGACACCTGATTATTTCTAATTCTGACTAGTACTGACACTTGATCTCTTGTACTCCCACTGTGGACTCTGTTTCGCTCGTTTCACTCATATCCAGTCGATGTTTACCCATCTTCTTCTTAGTATTACAATCCTCTGCGATGTTTAGCAGGACGAAACATCACAAAGGATCGTCCCAACCTTAAGAGTAATGATGATGAACTAGACACACGTGTTCAACATGAGGTACCTTTCCTTGAACAATTAGTAAACTTGGAATAGGGAGAAAGAGACAGGTGTTGCACATGTTTAAGTCTATGTCTCGGCTGCTGTCTTCGTTATGTACAGTTTTCTGGGGAGTTTTATCACCTCTTATGGAAAACGTTATTTTCTGGGGGATTCTGTGTGTGTTCTCTCGGGGCCCTCTCTTTTTCCTTCTCTCTCTCTCTCTCTCTCTCTCTCTCTCTCTCTCTCTCTCTCTCTCTCTCTCTCTCTCTCTCTCTTTTACACAGGATTTGACAAGGTTAGGTTAAGGATCCCTAGCTTTATTGACAAGTTATTTACAGGTTAAGGATTCCTAACTTTATTGGCAAGCTAAGAGCTGTTACCTACATCAGCTCATTTGAAAGCATTTTTATTGTTATGAGACATACAAGTAGGGAACAGGGTGAAGTTGGAGCCATCTGTGGGCCAGCATTTTCATTTGATCAACTGACTTTATCTCGTTGACATCATTATGCTGTACGAATGTGTTCCATACTCGAGTCATCCTGGGTATGTAAGATCTCAGATGGAGTGATGTTCTGGAGAAGGGTACAGCCAGAGTGAAGTTGCTGCTTTCTGCCCGTCTTGTGGCATAAAAGCTTGTTTCACGCTGTCCTCGAAGTGGATCCAAGTGTGGTATTTTGACAATATTGGCCTTGTACATAACAGTAAGGCCACCCACATCCCTCCTGTGTTGAAGGCTCTGCTGAAATGACAGATCTATCCAGGATGGGTCCAGGCGAGAGATGAGACGTCTTGCTCTGTTCTCTACTCTGTCAAGCAGTCGCAGATGAGAGGGGGGGCAGGCAAACCAAGAAAGTGGAGCATACTCAAGGTGTGAGCGTACTTTTGCCTCGTACAGGATCTTGCAACCCCTACTGTCAAGCAGATGCGAGATACGGCGAAGTGCTGTAAGCTTCCTGGCTGCCTTGTTTGCAAGATTTACAACATGGTTCTTCATGGTTAGTTTGGAGTCAAATTTCACCCCAAGGATATCATCTTCTCCAGGTGCCAACCTCCTCCCATTCATCCTTACTACTGCACCAGCATTACCATCATGGTGCCTGGAGACGATCATCATTTGCGTTTTCTCAGGTGCAAAAGTTACTTGCCATCTATTTCCCCAAGCTGATATAGCTCTCAGCTGGTGATTGATGTAGCTTAGAGCACCTGGCATTTCTTCTCTTGGATAAGTGAATGTCAGTGTACAGTCGTCTGCATATGCAGGTGACTCTGGGATGAGATGAAGGTCTCTCTCTCTCTCTCTCTCTCTCTCTCTCTCTCTCTCTCTCTCTCTCGGAGGGGAGGAAAGACTAGTGGAAAGGTCTACTTTTGCTCCGGTTTCCTTCCCCTCACTCTCCTCTACATCTTCCCCTCACACACCTCTCCCACCTTCCCTACGACAGTCGCTTCCCTCCCTTCTCCTCTCTTCTCTTATCCCTCTCACCCTTCTCTTCTTCCTCTCATCTCTTCTCTTTCCCTTCCCTTCTCCCTCCTTTCCATTCTCTCTCCCTTCCCTTCTCTTCTCCCTCCCTTCTCTCCCTCCGTATTACCTTCGCTTGTTTTTCCTCTCCCTTAATTCCGTCTCTGCTATCCTCCTTTGTCTTTTGTTCTCCCTCTTGTTACTCCCTCCCAGTCTTGTCTCCCTCCTTCCATCTCTCTACGTGCCTCCTTCCCTGAATTCTATCTTCATCTTCCTTTCTCCGTTCTCCCCCTCTACCATTCTTCTCTTGACTACCTTCCTTCTCTGTACCTCGTCCCATCATCCACATCTTTCTCTTCCCCCTCCTCCCTTAACCCCACTCTTCCCCTCCCATCCCATTATCCCTTTTCCTCCCCCTCCTATCTTCGTCTCCTTTTTTTCCTTACCGTCCTGACCATCCTACCTTATCCTCCTCCCTGTTCCCAACCCTCCCATCCTGCCCCCTTCTCCCTTCCTCCTCCCCTTCCTTCCCCTCTCCCATCCTTCTCTTACCCTCCTACCTCACTCTCCTCTCTCACTTTCCTATGTCCTCATTCCTTTTCACCTACCCCTCCCCTTTTACCTCCCTCTCCCAACTACCTCCCCCCCTCCCTTAGCATCATGAAGTGGTAAAAAAGGTCAAATTAACCAAGTGTGTCTGTCAAGGTCATATTAACCAGGTGTCTCTAATTCACCAGCCTGGACAAATCTGGGGCTATTTTGCTTTTCTTATGTATTTTTTCCATACGGATTTGTGTGATTTTTCTTTTATTTCCAGTTTACAGTTTTTTTTCATCGTTTTGCTCTTATATGTCCACTGGAGTCAAGATTTTGACCATTATTTCGTGTTGAATTTGTTGATTGTAGAATTTGTTGAGTGTCGAATATGTGGAGTGTCGAATTTGTTAAGTGTGGAATTAGTTGAGTGTCGGGATTTGTTGAATGCTGAAATTTGTTGGGTGTGGGATTTGGTGGGCGTGGGATATGTTGAGTGTGGGATTTGTTGGGTGTGGAATTTGTTGGGTGTTTGATTTGTTGGGTGTGGGATTTGTTGGGTGTAGGATTTGTTGGACGTAGGATTTATTGGGTGTGGGATTTGTTGGGTGTGAGATTTGTTGGGTGTGGGATTTGTTAGGTGTGAGATTTGTTGGGTGTGGGATTTGTTGGGTGTGGGATTTGTTGGGTGTGGGATTTGTTGGTTGTAGGATTTGTTGGGTGTGGAATTTGTTGGGTGTGGGATCTGTTGGGTGTGGGATCTGTTGGGTGTGAGATTTGTTGGGTGTGGGATTTGTTGGGTGTGGGATTTGTTGGGTGTGGGATTTGTTGGGCGTGGGATTTGTTGGTTACGGATTTGTTTGGCGTTTGAATTGTTGGGTGTGGGATTTGTTGAGTGTGAGATTTGTTGGGTGTGGGATTTGTTTGGCGCGGGATTTGTTGAGTGTGGGATTTGTTGAGTGTGAGATTCATTGGGTGTGGAATTTGTTTGGCGCGGGATTTGTTGAGTGTGGGATTTGTTGGGTGAGGGATTTGTTAGGTGTAGGATTTGTTCATTGTGTAATCTGAACAAATCGTCAGCCATCTCCTGTTGTTTGTCTCTTGTTTAATGTTGTAATATTTTGTTTTAAGGTAACACAGTGACGTTCACATATACAGAAGTAACACAGTGACGTTCACATATACAGAAGTAACACAGTGACGTTCACATATACAGAAGAATGTAACACAGTGACGTTCACATATACAGAAGAATGTAACACAGTGACGTTCACCCATACAGAAGAATGTAACACAGTGACGTTCACATATACAGAAGAATGTAACACAGTGACGTTCACATATACAGAAGAATGTAACACAGTGACGTTCACATATACAGAAGAATGTAACACAGTGACGTTCACATATACAGAAGAATGTAACATAAGAACATAAGAAAGGAGGAACACTGCAGGAGGCCTGCTGGCCCATACTAGGCAGGTCCTTTACAATTCATCCCACTAACAAAACATTTGCCCAACCCAATTTTCAATGCCACCCAAGAAACAAGCTCTGATGTGAAACTCCCACTCAAATCCAACCCCTCCCACTCATGTACTTATCCAACCTAGATTTGAAACTACCCAAAGTCCCAGCCTCAATAACCCAACTAGGTAGACTGTTCCACTCATCAACTACCCTATTTCCAAACCAATACTTTCCTATGTCCTTTCTAAATCTAAACTTATCTAATTTAAATCCATTACTGCGGTTTCTCTCTTGGAGAGACATCCTCAAGACCTTATTAATATCCCCTTTATTAATACCTATCTTCCACTTATACACTTCGATCAGGTCTCCCCTCATTCTTCGTCTAACAAGTGAATGTAACTTAAGAGTCTTCAATCTTTCTTCATAAGGAAGATTTCTAATGCTATGTATTAATTTAGTCATCCTACGCTGAATGTTTTCTAACGAATTTATGTCCATTTTGTAATACGGAGACCAGAACTGAGCTGCATAATCTAGGTGAGGGCTTACTAATGATGTATAAAGCTGCAGTATGACCTCTGGACTTCTGTTGCTTACACTTCTTGATATAAATCCCAGTAATCTATTTGCCTTATTACGTACGCTTAGGCATTGCTGTCTTGGTTTAAGGTTGCTGCTCACCATAACCCCCAAGTCCTTTTCGCAATCTGTATGGCTAAGTTCTACATCATTTAACTTATAAGTACTAGGGTTATGGGCACTCCCAAGCTTCAGAACCTTGCATTTACCTACATTGAACTGCATCTGCCACTTTTCTGACCAAGAATAGAGTTTGTTTAAATCCTCCTGAAGTTCCATAACATCTACGTTTGAATCAATTATCCTACCTATCTTTGTGTCATCGGCGAATTTGCTCATATCACTAGTAATTCCCTCATCAAGATCATTGATATATATTATAAACAACAACGGGCCCAAGACTGATCCCTGTGGAACGCCACTTGTTACAGATCCCCACTCGGATTTAACCCCATTTATGGACACTCTCTGCTTCCTGTCAGTGAGCCATGACTCGATCCACGAGAGCACTTTTCCCCCAATGCCATGAGCTGCCACTTTCTTTAACAGTCTATGGTGCGGAACTCTATCAAAAGCCTTACTAAAATCTAAGTAAATAATATCAAATTCTTTATTGTGGTCAACAGCCTCAAAAGCTTTACTGAAGAAAGTTAATAAATTAGTTAGACAAGACCGGCCTCTTGTGAATCCATGCTGAGTATCATTAATCAAGCTATGCTTATCGAGATGGCTTCTTATAATCTCAGCTATAATTGACTCTAGTAATTTGCCTACAATTGAGGTCAGGCTTATTGGGCGGTAATTTGACGGTAACGACTTGTCCCCTGTTTTAAAAATAGGAGTTACATTAGCCATCTTCCACACATCAGACACTACACCTGTTTGAAGAGATAAATTAAAAATATTAGTTAATGGTTCACAGAGTTCCATTTTGCATTCCTTAAGAACCCTTGAAAAAACCTCATCAGGACCCGGCGACTTATTTTGCTTCAGTCTGTCTATCTGCTTCACAACCATCTCACTAGTGACTGTGATGTTACATAATTTATCTTCTTCTGGCCCACTATAAAAATTAATTACCGGAATATTATTAGTGTCTTCCTGTGTAAAAACCGAGAGAAAATAATTATTTAAAATCGAGCACATTTCATTCTCTTTGTCAGTAAGATGCCCATAGTTATTTTTAAGGGGACCTATCTTATCTCTAACTTTTGTTCTATAGACCTGGAAAAAACTTTTTGGGTTAGTTTTAGAATCCCTAGCAACTTTAATTTCATAGTCCCTTTTAGCTTTTCTTATCCCCTTTATAATGTCCCTCTTAGTGTCAATATAAAACACAGTGACGTTCACCCATACAGAAGAATGTAACACAGTGACGTTCACCCATACAGAAGAATGTAACACAGTGACGTTCACATATACAGAAGAATGTAACACAGTGACGTTCACATATACAGAAGAATGTAACACAGTGACGTTCACATATACAGAAGAATGTAACACAGTGACGTTCACATATACAGAAGAATGTAACACAGTGACGTTCACCCATACAGAAGAATGTAACACAGTGACGTTCACCCATACAGAAGAATGTAACACAGTGACGTTCACACATACAGAAGAATGTAACACAGTGACGTTCACATATACAGAAGAATGTAACACAGTGACGTTCACATATACAGAAGAATGTAACACAGTGACGTTCACATATACAGAAGAATGTAACACAGTGACGTTCACATATACAGAAGAATGTAACACAGTGACGTTCACCCATACAGAAGAATGTAACACAGTGACGTTCACACATACAGAAGAATGTAACACAGTGACGTTCACATATACAGAAGAATGTAACACAGTGACGTTCACATATACAGAAGAATGTAACACAGTGACGTTCACCCATACAGAAGAATGTAACACAGTGACGTTCACATATACAGAAGAATGTAACACAGTGACGTTCACATATACAGAAGAATGTAACACAGTGACGTTCACATATACAGAAGAATGTAACACAGTGACGTTCACATATACAGAAGAATGTAACACAGTGACGTTCACATATACAGAAGAATGTAACACAGTGACGTTCACATATACAGAAGAATGTAACACAGTAACGTTCACATATACAGAAGAATGCAACACAGTGACGTTCACATATACAGAAGAATGTAACACAGTGACGTTCACATATACAGAAGAATGTAACACAGTGACGTTCACATATACAGAAGAATGTAACACAGTGAAGTTCACATATACAGAAGAATGTAACACAGTGACGTTCACATATACAGAAGAATGTAACACAGTGACGTTCACATATACAGAAGAATGTAACACAGTGACGTTCACCCATACAGAAGAATGTAACACAGTGACGTTCACCCATACAGAAGAATGTAACACAGTGACTTTCACCCATACAGAAGAATGTAACATAGTGACGTTTACCCACACAGAAGAACGATATATAGTGCCGTTCCATCATACAGTCGTGACAGAAGAACATAACATAGTGACGTTCACCCATACAGAAGAATGCAGCACAGGGGCATTCACTCATACAGTTGAGGCAGTTGAACGTAACATAGTGACGTTCACTCATACGGTTGAGGCAGTTGTACGTATATAGTGACGTTCACTCATACGGTTGAGGCAGAAGAAAGTAATATAGTAACGTTCACTCATACGGTTGAGGCAGAAGAACGTAACATAGTGACGCTCACCCATACAGAAGTCGCACATGAACGTAACACAGTGACGTTCACCCATACAGTAGATACAGAAGAACATAACGTACGGACGTTCACCCTTACAGTGGATGCAGAAGAACGTGAGATACGTTCACCCGCTCATCGAGGCAGAACGCTTACCTGTAACAAGAGAAAATTTAAATGATGCGGTGTATATGATTTAACTATACATGTATATACACATCATACCTGTATGAATGTATATATTAGTGTGTAAACACATTCATGCTTCTTTGAATGTATATGAATGTATATAGTCGTGTGTATACACATTCATACTCGTTTGAACGTGTATGGATGGATACAGTCATGTGTATACACATGTATACTGCAACGTGTATGGATGTACGTATTGATATACACATTCAGCTCATCTACTTGTGGGTCTAGTGTGTATGAATGTGTATAGATGTGATGATGCATACAAGCTGGCAAAAATGCTTCTACAATCACCCGCAATAACTTCCACAATCACCACAGTCGCCACCACAATCACCATCACAGTCACCATCAATATCACAATTACCACCTCACTACAGTCACCTCACCATAATTACCACAAACACCACCTCACCATCACAATCGCTGCAGTCACCACCTCACCATAATCACCACCTCACCACTACAATCACCACCTCACAACTACAATCGCCACCTCACCATCACAATCACCAACTCACCACAATCACTACAATCACCACCTCACCACTACAATCGTCACCTCACCACCACAATCACCATCTCACCACTACAATCACCACCACAATCACCACTTCAACACAATCACTACAATTACCACCTCACAACTACAGTCACCCCTCACCACCACAATTACCACCTCACTATCACAATCGCCACCACAATCACAACCGCACCACTACAACTGCCACCACAGTTACCCCCTCACCACTACAATCACCGCCACAATCACAACCTCACCACTATAGACACCACAATCACCACCTCACCACTACAATTACCACCTCACCGCTACAGTCACTACCACAATTACCACCTCACCACTACAGCTACCACCTCACCACTACAATTACCATGTCACCAATACAATCACCACCGCAATTACCACCTCACCACTACAGTTACCACTTCACCACTAAAATTACCATATCACCACTACAATCACCACCACAATTACCACCTCACCTCTACAATTACTACCTTACCACTACAATCACCACCTCACCACTACAATCACCACAATCACCACTATAATTAACGACAATGATCAACAGATAATTACCAAACGAGGTTATTTTAAGCCAAACTGTTAAACTGTGAGATGTGATTTTCGCTCTTAATGATCACCCTGTGGCTTCCCTCCCTTTTCTCTTTTTTTTTTTTTGTTTTACACAGGGTTTGACAAGGTTAGGTTAAGGATCCCTAGCTTTATTGGCAAGCTAAGAGCTGTTACCTACATCAGCTCACTTGAAAGCATTTTAATTGTTAAGAGACATACAAGTAGGAAACAGGATGAAGTTGGAGCCATTTGTGGGCCAGCATTTTCATTTGATCAATTGACTTTATCTCGTTGACATCATTATGTTGTACGAATGTGTTCCATACTCGAGTCATCCTGGGTACATATGATCTCAGATGGAGTGATGTTCTGGAGAAGGGTACAGCCAGAGTGAAGTTGCTGCTTTCTGCCCGTCTTGTGGCATAAAAGCTTGTTACACGCTGTCCTCGAAGTGGATTTAAGTGTGGTACTTTGACAATATTGGCCTTGTACATAACAGTAAGGCCACCCACATCCCTCCTGTGTTGAAGGCTCTGCTGAAATGACAGATCTATCCAGGATGGGTCCAGGCGAGAGATGAGACGTCTTGCTCTGTTCTCTATTCTGTCAAGCAGTCGCAGATGAGAGGGGGGCAGGCAAACCAAGAAAGTGGAGCATACTCAAGGTGTGAGCGTACTTGTGCGTACTTGCAACCCCTACTGTCAAGCAGATGCGAGATACGGCGAAGTGCTGTTAGCTTCCTGGCTGCCTTGTTTGCAAGATTTACAACATGGTTCTTCATGGTTAGTTTGGAGTCAAATTTCACCCCAAGGATATCAACTTCTTCTCCAGGTGCCAACACCCTCCCATTCATCCTTACTATTGCACCAGCATTACCATCATGGTGCCTAGAGACCATCATCATTTGTGTTTTCTCAGGTGCAAATGTTTCTTGCCATCTATTTCCCCAAGCTGATATAGCTCTTAGCTGGTGATTGATGTAGCTTAGAGGAGCTGGCATTTCTTCTCTTGGATAAGTGAATGTCAGTGTACAGTCGTCTGCATATGCATGGGATTCTGGGATGAGATGAAGAAGGTCGTTGAAGTAGACATTCCATAACTATGGTCCCAGCACGCTTCCTTGTGGAACGCTTGCCCCCAGTAGGATGTCTTGCTGATTCCGTTCCATTGAGAACTACACTTAGAGATCTACCATGAAGGTAATCACTGAGGAGACATAGCATAGAGCCTGCAATTCCCAGTGCTTGAAGTTTTGCTAAGAGGCCCTGGTGCCACACCCGGTCGAAAGCACCAGTAATGTCCAATGCTACCACACAGCTGACTTTGGATTCATCCAGTGACTGGTGCCACTTAGTGGAGAGGTTTAACAACAGATCAGCCGCAGAGTAACCTTTCCTGAAGCCATATTGACGATCACAAAGTAGTGAGTGGTAGTCAAAAACTCTGTCATTTGTCTTGAGATTATTGTCTCAAGCATCTTACCAGTGATTGACAGGAGTGACACTGGTCTGTAGTTGCTGATTTCTGCTCTGCTCTTCTTTTTGTGAACAGGGACTACATTTGCCTCTTTCCACGGAGAGGGCCATTTACACTGTACTAGGCAGTGCTGAAAGATGCGAGTTAGAGGTGCTGCTAGCTGGTCTGCACATCTTCTCAGCAATCTTGGGCTCAACTTGTCAGGGCTTACAGCCTTTTCTTGGTCAAGCGATTTACGAAGGAAATGCACCTCCTCCTGCCTTATTGTCACCACTGACAGTTTTGACACAGTTCTTGCAGTTAGCCAAGGGGGGGGGGGTACCTTGCTGGATCAGGAACTCTCTCTCTCTCTCTCTCTCTTCTTTTCCCTTTTCCTCTCTTCCTCCCCTTTTCTTTTTCCTCTTTGATTCTTCACTATCTCTTCTTATTTTTCTTCCCTTCCCTTTTCTCCTCATTCGCCTCTTCTCCTCATTCTCCTCTTCCCCTCCTTCTCTCTTTCTCCTCTTCTCCCCATTCTCATCTCCCCCTCCCCGTTGCCTTCCCTTTCGCTCATCTTCCCCTCACCCCTACTTTTTGTCTTCCTCTTCCCTTCGCCACAGTTTTTGCCTCTCCCTATTTCATTTTTTGTCTTTCATTTCCATCCACTTCATTCCTCCCTTCCCCCCATTCCTTCCCCTCCCCCCCATGCCTTCCTCCCTTTTCATCATTTCTCCAGTCTCACCTCGCCTCATTTGCTTCCCCTTTCTCAACTCCCCCTCATTCACTGTCTTCTCTTAGCTTCTGTCTCTTTCTCTCTGCATGTCTCGCTCTCCCCCACCCTATCTATTCCTCCTTCTCCCTCCCCCTCCCTTCCTCCCTCCCCTTCCCTTCCTCCCTCCCCCTCCTTTCCTCCTTCCCCTCTCTTCCTCCCCCTCCCTTCCTCTTCTCCCTCCCTCTTCTCCCTCTCTTCCTCCCTCCCCTCCCTTCCTACATCCCCTCCCTTCATACATCCCACTCCCTCCCACTTCCTTCCTCCCACTTCCCTTCCTCCCTCCCCCTCCCTTCCTCCTTCCCCCTGCCTTCCTCCCTCCCCCTCCCTTCCTCCCTCCCCTCCCTTCCTCCCTCCCCTCTCTCTGCCACCCTCCCCCTCCCTCTCATTACTGACAGACGTGCTCAGAATTTTCACACAAAATAATCACCGTCATTTATGGTTGTTTACAGGTGTTCACTGCCAAGTGACCTGGTACGCTGCCAAGCCTGGTATTTACACCCCGAACACTTGTTTATAACTAAACACCTGAGTTTTACTGTTATAGCTTCTCTCTCTTTCTCTCTCTTTCTTTCTCTCTCTCTCTCTCTTTCTTTCTCTCTCTTTCTTTCCCTCTCTTTCTTTCTCTTTCTCTCTCTCTCTCAGAAAATTAGGGTGCACAAAAACGCTGTTAAAGCATCCTTAATGACCACATGTAACTGGAAAATGAGCTTATTAACAGTCATTAAGATATTTTTTCGCCTAGTCGGCTTTGTGTGTGTGTGTGTGTGTGTGTGTGTGTGTGTGTGTGTGTGTGTGTGTGTGTGTGTGTGTGTGTGTGTGTGTGTCTGTGTGTACTCACCTAGTTGAGGTTCCGGGGGTCGAGTCCGAGCTCCTGGCCCCGCCTCTTCACTGATCGCTACTAGGTCACTCTCCCTGAGCCGTGAGCTTTATCATACCTCTGCTTAAAGCTATGTATGGATCCTGCCTCCACTACATCGCTTCCCAAACTATTCAACTTCCTGACTACTCTGTGGCTGAAGAAATACTTCCTAACATCCCTATGATTCACCTGTGTCTTCAACTTCCAACTGTGTCCCCTTGTTGCTGTGTCCCATCTCTGGAACATCCTGTCTTTGTCCACCTTGACAATTCCTCTCAGTATTTTGTATGTCGTTATCATGTCCCCCCTATCTCTCCTGTCCTCCAGTGTCGTCAGGTTGATTTCCGTTAACCTCTCCTCGTAGGACATACCTCTTAGCTCTGGGACTAGTCTTGTTGCAAACCGTTCCACTTTCTCTAGTTTCTTTACGTCCTTGGCTAGGTGTGGGTTCCAAACTGGTGCCGCATACTCCAATATGGGCCTAACGTACACTGTGTACTGGGTCTTGAACGATTCCTTATTAACATGTCGGAAAGCTGTTCTGAGGTTTGCTAGGCGCCCATATGGTGCAGCAGTTATTTGATTGATGTGCGCTTCAGGAGATGTGCCTGGTGTTATACTCACCCCAAGATCTTTTTCCTTGAGTGAGGTTTGTAGTATCTGGCCCCCTAAACTGTACTCCGTCTGCGGTCTTCTTTGCCCTTCCCCAATCTTCATGACTTTGCACTTGGTGGGATTGAACTCCAGGAGCCAATTGCTGGACCAGGTCTGCAGCCTGTCCAGATCCCTTTGTAGTTCTGTCTGGTCTTCGATCGAGTGAATTCTACTCATCAACTTCACGTCATCTGCAGACAGGGACACCTCAGAGTCTATTCCTTCCTTCATGTCGTTCACAAATACCAGAAACAGCACTGGTCCTAGGACTGACCCCTGTGGGACCCCACTGGTCACAGGTGCCCAATCTGACACTTCGCCACGTACCATGACTCGCTGCTGTCTTCCTGACAAGTATTCCCTGATCCACTGTAGTGCCTTCCCTGTTATCCCTGCTTGGTCCTCCAGTTTTTGCACCAATCTCTTGTGTGGAACTGTGTCAAACGCCTTCTTGCAGTTCTAGAATATGCAATCCACCCACCCCTCTCTCTCTTGTCTTACTGCTGTCACCATGTCATAGAACTCCAGTAGGTTTGTGACACAGGATTTCCCGTCCCTGAAACCATGTTGGCTGCTGTTGATGAGATCATTCCTTTCTAGGTGTTCCACCACTCTTCCCCTGATAATCTTCTCCATGATTTTGCATACTATACATGTCAGTGACACTGGTCTGTAGTTTAATGCTTCATGTCTGTCTCCTTTTTTAAAGATTGGGACTACATTTGCTGTCTTCCATGCCTCAGGCAATCTCCCTGTTTCGATAGATGTATTGAATATTGTTGTTAGGGGTACACATAGCGCCTCTGCTCCCTCTCTCAATACCCATGGGGAGATGTTATCTGGCCCCATTGCCTTTGAGGTATCTAGCTCACTCAGAAGCCTCTTCACTTCTTCCTCGGTTGTGTGCATTGTG
>NW_027196933.1:0-32500 GCF_038502225.1 Cherax quadricarinatus | reverse complement strand
GCCGTAACACCACCACCAGTGACGCCGTAACACCACCACCGGTGACGCCGTAACACCACCACCAGTGACGCCGTAACACCACCACCGGTGACGCTGTAACACCACCACCGGTGACGCTGTAACACCACCACCGGTGACGCCGTAACACCACCACCGGTGACGCCGTAACACCACCACCGGTGACGCCGTAACACCACCACCGGTGACGCCGTAACACCACCACCGGTGACGCCGTAACACCACCACCGGTGACGCCGTAACACCACCACCGGTTTTCTTCAAACAACTATTCGCATTTCTCCTAACATTATCTGTTGTTTACTCCTATATTTCACAGTTTACAAATGACTTTTTCAAGAGGAACTCTCTGAAAATCTATTTTTTAAAGTTTATGTCAATACAGTCAATCCATCTATTTCTGTGACCATCGCAAAAAAAAAAAAAAAAAACTGAAAATGTCTGATTTACAAGAGTATACAGATCGACAACTGAATTTGCCCGTTAGTAAGTTTTTCCTCTCAAAGTATTTTATCCTTTTGTTTCTAATATTTTTTTCAATATTTTAACAATAACACTTGTCAACGAGACTGACCTGTAGTTTAAAGGGTCTTTTCTTCTCCCTCGTTTAAATATTGACTCAGTTCATATCTCTTAGTTGTTTCGTATATTGTTTTAAAACCTGACAAACCTGTCTCGTTCTGTTTGTTGTTGTTGTTGTTGTTTTTGTCTCATTGGTTATAATCATGAGCATAATTTTTAAGGGGGGTGGAGGGGTAAGCCAGCGGAAGGCCTCGGTCAGATGACCAGAACATTTTTTGGGGTCAAAAAGAAAAAGTTTTATTACTACTTTATCTCTTATTTCATCATCTCAGCTAAAGTATTGGAATTTAAATCCTTTCCATTTAAAGCATCTTTTCAAAATAACTCTCTCTCTGTCTCTCTCTCTCTCTCTCTCTCTCTCTCTCTCTCTCTCTCTCTCTCTCTCTCTCTCTCTCTCTCTCTCTCTCTCTCTCTCTCTCTCTCTCTCTCCTTCATTACTGTATTCATTTTCCAAAATATTTTTCCTAGTAATATATTTTGCAAAACGTTTCAGTGTGATTCTTTATTTTGAAGTCTATTACATATCTCCTTTATTCCATTCTTTGTATATTCTTTTTCATTCGTTATCTGCTCTCCTCCATTCTTTCCTTCTTTTCCTCCCGCTTCCTCGTTGCTTAATCCAGACGAATCCTGATTTGGATGCAGTCAGGTCTTCATAAATCCTACTCAGTCTGACTCCCAATCGCTCCTTATCCTCCCCAATCCATATCGAAAAGTTGCCTAATCCTCTCCAAGGGTGAAAATGACTCTGAACCTCCAAAATCCATGCCATGTTGGATCTCAGAATGATATTAAGGAGAGGAGATCCACTTGTATCCACATGTGTGGTGGACTGGATTCAGTTTGATCCGATGGATACTTGTTATGGATTACAACCCATTCACCTTTTCTCTTATTGTCATATCCATCAAAAGAAAAAAAAAATTCTTTATCCATCAATGGCTTTTACAATTTAGTTGCATTCAGTTTGAGTTATCCTAACCGTAATTTACACTAATCAACCCACAATTCACTCTAAAATCTATCCACAATTCACCCTACAATGTACCTGTATAAGAGATCGGATAATTCATCCTTCTTTCTCCATACAATTCGCGGCACAATTCTCCAACATTCAGTCCGTCATCACACACAGTTCACCCTTTTTATTACCCAACAATACCGGTTCACAATCCCTCCATCCAGCTGCTCCCCCTCCCACAATCTCCATCTCTCTACAGATCCATTCCACCCTCTTCTCCATTCTCTCTTCCTTCACCCCACTCCTTCATTCCTCCTTCTATCCTCACCCTTTACCTCATCTACTCCTTTCAAACCAACTTCACTTCATACTCCCCCTCTACAGCTCCCCTCCCACCGTCTTTCCACTCCTGTCTCTCATTTCCCTCTTCTGGTCCAGCTCTCCCCCTGCCCCCGGCGTCCACCTCTTTCCCCTCCCCTGCACCACATAATGTCAACGTGGCGTGCGGGTGATCGCTACCTTCAGACCTACACACAAACAGGATTTCTTGGGCTGGTTCATGACTGATTTCGAGACGGCAATTTGATCGATTTATTTTTTCATTATCTTTTTTTTCTGAGAGAGAGAGAGAGAGAGAGAGAGAGAGAGAGAGAGAGAGAGAGAGAGAGAGAGAGAGAGAGACAGAGACAGAGACAGAGACAGAGAGACAGAGACAGAGAGACAGAGAGAGAGAGAGAGAGAGAGAGAGAGAGAGAGAGAGAGAGAGAGAGAGAGAGAGAGAGAGAGAGAGAGAGAGAGAGAGAGAGAGAGAGAGAGAGAGAGAGAGAGAATGAAGCAAGCTGCTACACCACAAGACGGGCAGAAAGCAGCAACTTCACTCTGGCTGTACCTTTCTCCAGAACATCACTCCATCTGAGATCATATATACCCAGGATGACTCGAGTATGGAACACATTCGTACAGCATAATGATGTCAACGAGATAAAGTCAGTTGATCAAA
This sequence comes from Cherax quadricarinatus, assembly GCF_038502225.1. Classification (NCBI taxonomy): domain Eukaryota; kingdom Metazoa; phylum Arthropoda; class Malacostraca; order Decapoda; family Parastacidae; genus Cherax; species Cherax quadricarinatus. Next base: position 29,939 of record NW_027196933.1, on the reverse strand, counting down.
TGAAAATGCTGGCCCACAGATGGCTCCAACTTCATCCTGTTCCCTACTTGTATGTCTCATAACAGTAAAAATGCTTTCAAATGAGCTGATGTAGGTAACAGCTCTTAGCTTGCCAATAAAGTTAGGGATCCTTAACCTGTAAATAACTTGTCAAAAGAGAGAGAGAGAGATAGAGAGAGAGAGAGAGAGAGAGAGAGAGAGAGAGAGAGAGAGAGAGAGAGAGAGAGAGAGAGAGAGAGAGAGAGAGAGAAAGAAAGAAAGAAAGAGAGAAACGGATAACTAGGTGTGTTGTGGTCGCAGCGTTGTCCGAGATAGACTTCCCAGGATCCCATAACCCCAGCCCCCATCACTGTGGCTCAAGGCATGCAAAAGGAACAGTGCAGAGTGAGGCACAAGTCTGTAACGCAGTTAAATCTGCAGATTTGTAGCCACTCGGAAGAGGCATCGACAAGTTATTACATAAAAACTAATATTCCAAATTCCAATAAAAAATGGGGAAATTGGCACCTGCACGACCCACAACTAATCTTATCCTTCCAGTAAGACACACCAGCGCTGAAAGTTTGAATCCGATCAGAAGAGGCATTCTTTAGTTATTGCACAGACCAATATCTCAAAATACAACAGCACTAAGTTTGAATCTGATCAAAAGTAATGTTCTTTAGCTGTCTCACAGACCACTATCTCAAAATACAACAGCACTTTAAGTTTGAAGTCTATCGGATGATGCATTCGTAAATTATTATATTCAAGGCAGTAATTGAATTTTTCCCTATTTCAGTAAAATTGTCAAATTTCGAGCCTACACTGCCCAAAATGAGTCTTAACCTTTTCGCAAGATACACCAGTGTTTAAGGTTTGAAGTCGATCAGAAGAGGCGTTCTCCAGTTACTGTATAAGAACAAATTTGTTTAATAAAACTGGCAAATTAAAAATTACACAAAAGCTAAAATCAATACGAAGTTTATATCATTTATTTATTTATTTAGAGAGAGAGAAATCTTTTTATTTATATAATTACTGTATTTATTTATTTATTTATTTATGTAGAGAGAGAGAAACATCACGAGTAACAGTTTGAAGCCTACCAGATAATTCATTCTCCAGTCATAGCAATGCAAAAATTCCCAGTTTATTAACTGTCAGTCAGGTACACAGTCGGACCTCCGAAGTTCTGAAGGTTTTCATAAATATGGATCAACCATTAAAGATGGAAACCATTCAGAAGAGGTATAAATAAAAGGGGGTGGGTTTGGAAGTCTACCTAGAGGGTGTTCCGGGGAGTGAACCCCCTCCCCGCTACCCAGGTTGTTACTGCTGGTCTCGCGCAACCACAGCCCGGCTGATCAGGAACTGACTTTAGGAACCTGGTCTGGTTATCCCAGGAGGTACACCAGCTACTAATAATTTAATTAATATTGATGAATTTAGATATAGAGAGGACTTAGAAAAGCTGTGTTTTGTTGGAGTTGTGGATGTTGATGTTGTGGATGTTGATGTTGTGGATGTTGATGTTGTGGATGTTGATGTTGTGGATGTTGAAGTTGTGGATGTTGAAGTTGTGGATGTTGAAGTTGTGGATGTTGAAGTTGTGGATGTTGAAGTTGTGGATGTTGATGTTGTGGATGTTGATGTGGATGTTGAAGTTGTGGATGTTGAAGTTGTGGATGTTGATGTTGTGGATGTTGATGTTGTGGATGTTGATGTTGTGGATGTTGAAGTTGTGGATGTTGAAGTTGTGGATGTTGAAGTTGTGGATGTTGAAGTTGTGGATGTTGATGTTGTGGATGTTGATGTGGATGTTGAAGTTGTGGATGTTGAAGTTGTGGATGTTGAAGTTGTGGATGTTGAAGTTGTGGATGTTGAAGTTGTGGATGTTGAAGTTGTGGATGTTGAAGTTGTGGATGTTGAAGTTGTGGATGTTGAAGTTGTGGATGTTGATGTTGTGGATGTTGAAGTTGTGGATGTTGAAGTTGTGGATGTTGAAGTTGTGGATGTTGAAGTTGTGGATGTTGAAGTTGTGGATGTTGATGTTGTGGATGTTGAAGTTGTGGATGTTGAAGTTGTGGATGTTGAAGTTGTGGATGTTGAAGTTGTGGATGTTGAAGTTGTGGATGTTGATGTTGTGGATGTTGAAGTTGTGGATGTTGAAGTTGTGGATGTTGAAGTTGTGGATGTTGAAGTTGTGGATGTTGATGTTGTGGATGTTGAAGTTGTGGATGTTGATGTTGTGGATGTTGATGTTGTGGATGTTGATGTTGTGGATGTTGAAGTTGTGGATGTTGATGTTGTGGATGTTTATGTTGTGGATGTTGATGTTGTGGATGTTGATGTTGTGGATCTTGATGTTGTGGATGTTGAAGTTGTGGATGTTGATGTTGTGGATGTTGATGTTGTGGATGTTGATGTTGTGGATGTTGATGTTGTGGATGTTGATGTTGTGGATGTTGAAGTTGTGGATGTTGAAGTTGTGGATGTTGATGTTGTGGATGTTGAAGTTGTGGATGTTGATGTTGTGGATGTTGATGTTGTGGATGTTGATGTTGTGGATGTTGATGTTGTGGATCTTGATGTTGTGGATGTTGATGTTGTGGATGTTGATGTTGTGGATGTTGAAGTTGTGGATGTTGATGTTGTGGATGTTGAAGTTGAGGATAATGGAAATAAATGTCACAGTAGTATAAATGTTAAAGTTAGATTAATACATTTGTCTAACTGGATAGGATAAATTATTAGTAAATTCTTGTTTGTTAGTAACACCTACCTAGCAGGGGCTAGTAGACCTACCTAGCCTCCATCCTTCCCACAATCCCTCCCACCATCTCCATCCTACCCACAATCCCTCCCACCATCTCCATCCTACCCACAATCCCTCCCACCATCTCCATCCTACCCACAATCCCTCCCACCATCTCCATCCTACCCACAATCCCTCCCACCATCTCCATCCTACCCACAATCCCTCCCCTTATCCTCACTCTCACTGTCAACATCCTACTGCCTCTGTTGTCAACAATGCAATAGTTTCATCCCGTTGCAACTCTGAGAGTCACATTACCGACTTAATTCACACTCGTGTATGCAACAACAACAACAACAACAGTAGACAAACAATATCAGCACCGGGAAGATCAGCAGCAGCAGCAGCAGCAGCAGCAGCAGCAGCAGCAGCAGCAGCAGCAGCAGCAGCAACAACAACAACAACAACAACAACAACAACAACAACAACAACAACAACAGCAGCAACAGCAACAATGAAATTTTGTGAAAGGAGAGAAGACCGGAGATGGAATACAGTCCGAAAAGTCAGAAGCTACAGGTGTCTACCAGAGATAATAATTTAGGGGTGTGCATCGCGTCAAACATATCGCTAGACGAGCAAATCGCATGATTTCAGCAGCCCATGTGAGGCTAACAAATCTGAAAAGAGCCTTCAAGAATCTCAACAGAAAATGCTATACTAGTCACTGACGATCGTAATGTCACGTCTACCTCATAAACTCGTCAATTTGGAGTTCCCACTTGATTAAGCGTAGTATCCAGAAAGCTTGAAAAGGCGCAAAGGTTTGGGATTTGATTAGTTCTAGAGAAAATATCAGGGCATTATGAGAAGTGAGTAAAGAATTGAACCTGACCACCTAAGAGGAGAGGAGGGCCAGGAGGGAGGTAACTGCGACGGATGAAATACTCAGTGAATAGGACAGATATTTATAATATGAACAGCAAGGGGACAAGTGGTACAAGGAATCACAGTTGGAGGTTAAAAGCGTAGATAACTCAGAAGGATGTTAGGAAGTACTTCTTCAGTCTCAGGGTAGTAGGAACGTGGAATGAAGTAGATAGGAAAGTCGTGGAGGCCATCTTGTGACGTAGTTTTAAAAGTAGATACGTTAGGTAACGTTCAAGACGCCAGAAATCAAAACTTCGATCAAAATATTAAGAGGCGGGACCAGGAGCCACAGCTCAACACCCGCGAACTCAACTATGCGCAATGAGTACATGCGCATAGTACTCATTGTGTTTACAACATATAATACTTGTACTCACAAAAACTGAGTAATTTATTAACTGGTGTAAGTGCTTGAGTTTAACAGGTCATAACAGTAATGATTTTGTGAAGGTGTGTTGATTAACACAACACTTACCTTTCTTACTATCAGCAGTAACTGCTTGTTATTGTCTCTGCTAGTTTGTTGCTATCAGCAGTAACTGCTTGTTATTGTCTCTGCTAGTTTGTTGCTATCAGCAGTAACTGCTTGTTATTGTCTCTGCTAGTTTCTTCAACCATCAACCACTGATAACAAACATTAAGCTGATGTGGAAAGATTTTTGAGTTGCCGTCGTTCAAATAATCTTGTCAAATAGACACTTGGCCTAGTATTTGTGTGTGTGTGTGTGTGTGTGTGTGTGTGTGTGTGTGTGTGTGTGTGTGTGTGTGTGTGTGTGTGTGTGTGTGTGTGTACACACCTAATTGTGGTTGCAGGGGTCGATATTCAGCTCCTGGCCCCACCTCTTCACTGATCGCTACTAGGTCCTCTCCATCTCTGCTTCCTGAACTTTGTCATACCTCTTCTTAAAACTATGTATGGTTCCTGCCTCCACTACTTCACTTGCTAGGCTATTCCACTTTCTGACGACTCTATGACTGAAGAAATACTTCCTAACGCCCCTGTGACTCGTCTGAGTCTTCAGCTTCCAATTGTGACCCCTTGTTTCTGTGTCCCCTTTCTGGAACATCCTGTCTCTGTCCACCTTGTCTATTCCCCGCAGTATCTTGTATGTCGTTATCATGTCTCCCCTGACCCTTCTGTCCTCCAGTGTAGACAGTCCGATTTCCCTCAACCTTTCCTCGTACGACATTTCCCTGAGCTCTGGGACTAGCCTTGTTGCAAACCTTTGTACTTTCTCTAACTTCTTGACGTGCTTGACCAGGTGTGGGTTCCAGACTAGTGCTGCATACTCCAGTATGGGCCTAACATACACAGTGTACAGTGTCTTGAACGATTCATTATTAAGGTATCGGAACGCTATTCTCAGGTTTGCCAGGCGCCTGCATGCTGCAGCAGTTATTTGGTTGATGTGCCTCCGGTGACGTGCTCGGTGTTATGGTCACCCCAAGATCTTTCTCCCTGAGTGAGGAATGTAGGCTTTGTCCACCTAGCCTATACTCTGTCTTCGGTCTTCTTTGCCCCTCCCCAATCTTCATGACTTAGCATTTGGCAGGGTTGAATTCGAGAAGCCAGTTTCTGGACCACGTGTCCAGCCTGTCCAGGTCTCTTTGCAGTCCTGCCTCATCCTCATCCGATTTAATTCTTCTCATCAACTTCACTTCATCTGCGAATAGGGACACTTCAGGGTCTATTCCTTCCATCATGTCGTTCGCATATATAAAAAATAGCACTGATCCTAGAACTGACCCCTGTGGGACCCCGCTCGTCACAGGCGCCCACTGTGATACCTCATCACGTACCATGACTCGTTGTTGCCTCCCTGTCAGGTATTCCCTGATCCATTGCAGTGCCCTCACTGTTATATATGTGTGTGTGTGTGTGTGTGTATGTGTGTGTGTGTGTGTATGTGTGTGTGTGTGTGTGTATATGTGTGTGCATGTGTGTGTGTATGTGTGTGTGTGTGTACTCACCTAATTGTACTCACCTAATTGTGGTTGCAGGGGTCGAGACTCAGCTCCTGGCCCCGCCTCTTCACTGATCGCTACTGGATCCTCTCTCTCTCTGCTTCCTGAGCTTTGTCATACCTCTTCTTAAAACTATGTATGGTTCCTGCCTCCACTACTTCACTTGCTAGGCTATTCCACTTGCTGACAACTCTATGACTGAAGAAATACTTCCTAACGTCCCTGTGACTCGTCTGAGTCTTCAGCTTCCAGTTGTGACCCCTTGTCCCTGTGTCCCCTCTCTGGAACATCCTATCTCTGTCCACCTTGTCTATTCCCCGCAGTATCTTGTATGTCGTTATCATGTCTCCCCTGACCCTTCTGTCCTCCAGTGTCGTCAGTCCGATTTCCCTTAACCTTTCCTCGTACGACATTCCCTTGAGCTCTGGGACTAGCCTTGTTGCAAACCTTTGTACTTTCTCTAACTTCTTGACGTGCTTGACCAGGTGTGGGTTCCAGACTGGTGCTGCATACTCCAGTATGGGCCTAACATACACAGTGTACAGTGTCTTGAACGATTCCTTATTGAGGTATCGGAACGCTATTCTCAGGTTTGCCAGGCGCCCGTATGCTGCAGCGGTTATTTGGTTGATGTGTGCCTCCGGTGATGTACTCGGTGTTATGGTCACCCCAAGGTCTTTCTCCCTGAGTGAGGTCTGTAGTCTTTGTCCACCTAGCCTATATTCTGTCTGCGGTCTTCTTTGCCCCTCCCCAATCTTCATGACTTTGCATTTGGCTGGATTGAATTCGAGGAGCCAGTTACTGGACCACATGTCCAGCCTCTCCAGGTCTCTTTGCAGTCCTGCCTCATCCTCGTCCGATTTAATTCTTCTCATCAACTTCACGTCATCTGCGAACAGGGACACTTCAGAGTCTATTCCTTCCATCATGTCGTTCACATATATCAAAAATAGCACTGGTCCTAGAACTGACCCCTGTGGGACCCCGCTCGTAACAGGCGCCCACTGTGATACCTCTTCACGTACCATGACTCGTTGCTGCCTCCCTGTCAGGTATTCCCTTATCCATTGCAGTGCCCTTCCTTTTATGTGTGCCTGATCCTCCAGCTTCTGCACTAATCTCTTGTGGGGAACTGTGTCAAAGGCCTTCCTGCAGTCTAGGAAAACGCAATCTACCCAACCCTCTCTCTCGTGTCTTACTTCTGTTACCTTGTCATAAAACTCCAGGAGGTTTGTGATACAAGATTTGCCTTCCATGAACCCATGCTGGTTTTCATTTATAATCTTGTTCCTTTCCAGGTGTTCGACCACTCTCCTTCTGATAATCTTCTCCATGACTTTGCACACAATACATGTCAGAGACACAGGTCTGTAGTTTAGTGCCTCGTTTCTGTTTCCTTTCTTAAATATGGGGACTACATTAGCTGTCTTCCATTTCTCAGGTAGTTGCCCAGTTTCAAGGGATGTGTTGAAGATTGTGGTTAGAGGCACACACAGCATCTCTGCTCCTTCTCTAAGGACCCATGGGGAGATGTTGTCCGGTCCCATCGCCTTTGAGGTGTCAAGGTCACTTAAGAGCTTCTTCACCTCCTCCTCAGTTGTTCGTATGTCATCCAACACTTGTTGGTATATTCCCTCTTGATGTTCCCTTCTGTGCTGTCTTCCCACAGCCCTTCCTGTCTCTACTGTAAAAACTTCCTTAAATCTCCTGTTCAGCTCCTCACATACCTCCTGATCATTTCTTGTGAGTTCTCCACCTTCTGTCCTTAATCTGATCACCTGGTCTTTGACTGTTGTCTTCCTCCTGATGTGGCTATACAACAGTTTCGGGTCAGTCTTGATTCTCGATGCTATGTCATTTTCATACTGTCGCTGGGCCTCCCTCCTTACCTGTGCGTACTCATTCCTGGCTCTGCGACTGATCTCCCTATTTTCGTGTGTTCTCTGCCTTCTGTACTTTTTCCATTCTCTATTGCACTTTGTTTTTGCCTCCTTACACCGTCGGGTAAACCAGGGGCTTGTTCTGGTCTTCCCGTTGTTACTGTTGCCCTTGGGAATGAACCTTTCCACTGCCTCCTTGCATTTTGTTGCTACATATTCCATCATTTCATTTACTGGCTTTCCTGCCAGTTCTCTGTCCCACTGGACCTCCCGCATGAAGTTCTTCAACCCTATGTAGTCCCCTCTTTTATAGTCAGGCTTTTCCCATTCTACTCCTGTTATTCTCTCCACTTGCAGCTCTACTATGTATTCAAAGCACAGAACCACGTGGTCGCTAGCTCCTAGGGGACTCTCATACTTGATATCCTCAATGTCTGAGCTGCCCAGGGTGAACACAAGGTCCAATCTTGCTGGTTCATCCTCCCCTCTCACTCTGGTAGTGTCCTTAACATGTTGGTGCATGAGGTTTTCCAGCACCACGTCCAACATCCTGGCTCTCCATGTTTCGGGACCCCCATGTGTGTGTGTATGTGTGTGTGTGTGTGTGTGTGTGTGTGTGTGTGTGTGTGTACTCACCTATATGTGATTACAGGGCTCGAGCTACAGCTCCTGGTCCCGCCTCTTCGCTGATGCGCGCACGCTCTCCTAATTGTAGTCGGAACGGTAGTCTCAACCCCTAGCCCCGCCTCTCTGCTGGCCGCTACCGGTTTCGCTCCTAGCTGCGTGAGCCCTATCGTACCTATTCATGTAACTCATCTGTGTTTTTAACTTCTAGTTGTGCCCTCGTGTCCCTGAAACTCTCTTTTCAAACACTCACCCTGTCAACCAAGTCAATTCCTATCAGTATTTCGTCTGCCGTAATCATGTCATCTCTGGTCCTTCTGTCCTTTAGTGTCGTCGGTTTAACTCCACTAGCCTCTCTTACTTCCTCAGCTCTGGAACTAATTTCTTGAGAAACCTCTGCATATTTTCTAGCTTCTTTACATGCTTTATCAGATGTGGGTTCCACACTGGTGCTGCATACTCCAAGATGGTCCTGGCGTACATAGTGTATAGACAGTGTCGGGAATGTTTTCATATTGAGGATCCTGAAAGTTATCCTTAAATTTACCAGCCTCGCGTTTGTTGCGGCAGTTATTCGGTTGCGTCCCTCAGGTAAGATGCTAGGAACTATGCCCACCCCGAGGTTCTTCTCTTCCAGAGAGGTTAACAGCCTTTGTCTTCTCTCCCCCCCCCCCGAGCCTGTACGCTATTTCCGGTCATCTTGGCCTTTCTCCGATTTTTATAAATTGGCATTTGCTGGAGTAAAATTCCAATAGTCACTTTTCAGACCAATACTACAAGCTTGTCAAGATCTACGTGTTGTCTTTCCCGAAAACAAGCTCTTGTTTGTATTCTCATTAGCTTCATATCAGTGAACAAGGGCACCTCTGACTCAGTTTCCTCTGTCACGTCGCTTACATGTGCAAGAAAAAGTACTGGTCCCAGTACCGACCCTTGTGGGACCCCACTCCTCACACTCACCCATTCCCACACCTCCTCTCCGACAGTTGCTTCATTTCCTTTCAATATTCATTGATGCACTTTAGTGCTTTCCCTGTAATTTCTGCCTGATGTTCTAGCTTCTGTTGCAGTCTCTTGTGGGGTACTGTACTGAACGCCGCCTTGCAATCCAAAAATATACAGTCTATCTATAACTCTCTCCTGTCTAACTTTCGTTTTCCTATCATAGGGCTCTTAGTAGATTTGTGAAATTGGATTTACCATCTCGAGAACCATTGTGAGAGTTTATGACTCCATTCCCAGTGCTCCATCACTCTTCTCCTGGTAAGCTTCTCCATAACCTTACATACTTTGCATGTCAGTGACACTGGCCTGTAGTTCACTGCCACCTGTCTGTCCACTGCTTGAGACTACATTCTCTGTTTTCCAGACCTTTAGCAGTTGCACTGTTGCAATCGATTTGTTGAAGATCACTGCTAGTGGTCCAAAGAGTTCCTGTGTTCCCTCTTGCAGAACCCACGGTTCTGGTACCATTTTGTGTGAGTGCATGTGCACGCCGCGCGCCTGTGTATGTTGATACCTGCCTGCGCGTTTACGTACCCACCTGTGCGTTCTTACTTGAGGTTGTGGGGGGTCGAGTCTAAGTTCCTAGCACCGCCTCTCAACTAGGCACACTCGGGTACAATAATTACTAGCCCTCGTGATCCCTAGTATACCTGTTTGTAAAGCTGTCTATGCAGTTTTCATCCATCGCCTCATTATTCAGTTCATTCCCCTTTTTGGTTACACTAAGGCTGAAGAAGCAGTTCCTGACATCTCTGTGACCCAGTTTCGTCTGTATCTTCCATCTGTCACACTTTACTCTCATCCCTGAATCCCTGTTCGTCCATGTCAGCTATATTAATATCTCTGAGTATGTCCTATGTCCTGATTAAGTGCTTCCTTCTATTTTCTAATATCAAGTTCAGTTGTTTTATTCTTTATAATCCTATTCTAAGTTCCTTGTCTATGCCTGCAAACCTTTGGACTTTTCTAGTCTCGAGGTACATTTGACCATCGTAACAGCATTATAACTTATCCAAAGAAAGTACTTAGAAAGCAGAATACAAAACCTTGTTCTAGCATTATAAATAATGTTAGAAGAGAAGTAAAATAATGAAAGTAAATGTCACAGGAATGAAGTTAGAAGCCTGAGTAGATCTGTCACTCACTATAGAAACATGAATATAGATAAGTATATCTGCGTACCAATTTGCAATGTAAGGAAACTGATGTTGTAGTAGCCAGACTTAAAGCTTGGTTACAAGTACTTCTGGCCTATATAGATGGTATAATAACCTGTCTGATATGTCAAGGTTTCTTGCTAACGAAAATGAGATACCAGACATATTAAGCAAATATCCTAAATTTGCTAGCAACAGGTAAGACATATTAATATAAATGCATATGTATTTCTGTTAACCCTCTTGGTGCCTAGTTCTCAGGCCTTTTATGTATCCATATGTTCTTGCCCTACTGTGCACAGCACGGATATGACATGCACAGTAGACTAGTAACTACCATCCACAGGATGGATATAGGGTGCGCAGTAGACTAACCCCTATTGTCCACAGGATGGATACGAGGCAGCAGTAACATCAGCAGCAGCAGCAACAACAGTGGTGTTGTACGTTACATTAAGCTCCGTCAACAAGAGAACACACTTTAGTTTGAAAAAAAAAATTCGTCATAGTTGTACACAGTGTTGAATTCTGCAAACTTTTACAATCCCAAGTTGAAGGATTCTGCCAGAGTTGTGGACATCCTTCCTTAAACTTTTGCTGCACAGTGTTGTGTATACATGGAAGCCGATGTTTTCCTCAGTCAGCCGAGTCTCTCCACATTAGTCTCGATGTCGGTCTCTCGCGAATTATCTAATATATGAAATCATCTCTTGCATATTTTGATCTTGAAATCACTCTGGATATGTTCTTGTGATGCTTCATGTGAGCCTGAACTTCTGTCTGTCTGTCTGTCTGTCTGTCTGTCTGTCTGTCTATCTATCTGTCTGTCTGTCTGTCTGCCTGCCTGCATGTCTGTCTGTCTGTCTGTCTGTTTATTTGTCTGTCTCTGTCTCTCTGTCTCTGTCGGTCTGCCTGTCTCTCTCTCTCTTCCTCTTTTTTTTTTTACACATGGTCTGACAAGGTTAAGTTAAAGATCCCTAGCTTTATTGACAAGTTATTTACAGGTTAAGGATTCTTAACTTTATTGACAAGCTAAGAGCTGTTACCTACATCAGCTCATTTGAAAGCATTTTTATTGTTATGAGACATACAAGTAGGGAACAGGATGAAGTTGGAGCCATCTGTGGGCCAGCATTTTCATTTGATCAACTGACTTTATCTCGTTGACATCATTATGCTGTACGAAAGTGTTTTATACTCGAGTCATCCTGGGGATAAATGATCTCAGATGAAGTGATGTTCTGGAGAAGGGCACAACCAGAGTAAAGTTGTCGCTTTCTGCCCGTCTTGTGGTATAGAAGCTTGCTTCTCGCTGTACATAACAGTAAGGCCACCCACATCCCTAGTGTACTGAAGGCTCTGCTGAAATGACAGATCTATCCAGGATGGGTTCAGGCGAGAGATGAGACGTCTTGCTCTGTTCTCTACCCTGCCTCCCTCTCTTTCTCTCTCTCTCTCTCTCTCTCCTTCGTTCTCTCTCTTTCTATCTCTCTTTCTCACTTATTCACTGTATGTGTGTGTAATTTTTTGAGTATAAGAGACTTCGGAAAAAGGAAGACATAAAAGCAACGTTTGATTTAGAGATCATATTTTTTTTCAGGTCTCTTGGAGACTAAGCTTCTTCTTCAAGTCTTTCTCTTGGAGACTAAGCTTTGTATAAATCTCCAAGGCTCTCTCTTGGACAGTAAGCTTTTTCAAGTGACTTGGAGACCAGCAAGGTCAGGCAAACTCCTATGTATAGGTCTGGGACCTGGCAGCTGACCATGAAGGTTCTTTTCTTGAGACTGGGACCTGCATCAAGCTTTACCTCAGGGTAAGGGACCTGCATCAGTCTTCACCCCTGGGTCAGGGATTTGCATCAGTCTTCACCCTTTTGTCTGGGACCAGCATCAGTCTTCACCCCTGGGTCAGGGGCCTGCATCAGTCTTCACCTCAGGGTCTGGGACCTGCGTCAGTCTTCACCCCTGGGTCAGGGACCTGCATCAGTCTTCACCTCAGGGTCCGGGACCTGCATCAGTCTTCACCTCAGGGTCAGGGACCTGCATCAGTCTTCACCCCTGGGTCAGGGACCTGCATCAGTCTTCACACCTGGGTCAGGGACCTGCATCAGTCTTCACCCCTGGGTCAGGGACCTGCATCAGTCTTCACCTCAGGGCCTGGGACCTGCGTCAGTCTTCACCCCTGGGTCAGGGACCTGCATCAGTCTTCACCTCAGGGTCTGGGACCTGCGTCAGTCTTCAACCCTGGGTCAGGGACCTGCATCAATCTTCACCTCAGGGTCTGGGACCTGCATCAGTCTTCACCTCAGGGTCCGGGACCTGCATCAGTCTTCACCTCAGGGTCAGGGACCTGCATCAGTCTTCACCCCTGGGTCAGGGACCTGCATCAGTCTTCACACCTGGGTCAGGGACCTGCATCAGTCTTCACCCCTGGGTCAGGGACCTGCATCAGTCTTCACCTCAGGGCCTGGGACCTGCGTCAGTCTTCACCCCTGGGTCAGGGACCTGCATCAGTCTTCACCTCAGGGTCTGGGACCTGCGTCAGTCTTCACCCCTGGGTCAGGGACCTGCATCAATCTTCACCTCAGGGTCTGGGACCTGCATCAGTCTTCACCTCAGGGTCCGGGACCTGCATCAGTCTTCACCTCAGGGTCCGGGACCTGCATCAGTCTTCACCTCAGGGTCAGGGACCTGCATCAGTCTTCACCTCAGGGTCCGGGACCTGCATCAGTCTTCACCTCAGGGTCAGGGACCTGCATCAGCCTCTTTTAAAGACTGGTAGCGACCTCTTGAATAAACTGGAAGCGACACTCACATCTTGTCGATTTAACGGCTGATATTATGTCCTCTGGCGGATAACCTTGTTGTATATTGACCCAGAACCTGAAGAACCCCTCTCTCTCTCTCTCTCTCTCTCTCTCTCTCTCTCTCTCTCTCTCTCTCTCTCTCTCTCTCTCTCTCTCTCTCTCTCTCTCTCTCTCTCTCTCTCTCTCTCAAAAACTTTGCCACCAGCCGTAAGCGATTTCCAATAGTTTTTTTTCCATCTCTTCTAGAGTACCGGTGGTGAGGTGTTGTGGCAGCCTTCTGTCTGTCTGTGTCTGTCTGTCTGTTTGTCTGTGTCTTCCGCCTGGTTTTTCAGTACTCTCGTTTATTCCAATATTTCGTATCTAATTGTGTTTGTGTGTGTTTGTGTGTGTGTGTGTGTGTGTGTGTGTGTGTGTGTGTGTGTGTGTGTGTGTGTGTGTGTGTGTGTGTAAGAGAGACAGATAGACACACTCAGGTTATGTCTATTGACAAGGGCCTTTGACAACTGATAACTAATACAAACAGTTCCGTTATACTCTCCAAAATGTACGTTTTCGAGACCGCTTTGAAAAAAGGTCGTTACGATTTATGAGAAAGATTCCCCCGTATTAATGATCCCAGTCACCTGTAACTCAGTGATCTCAGAAAGGTATCCCCGTATTGCATAACCTCAGCCCCCTGTACCTCAATGATCCCAAAAAGCCATCCCCGTATTGCATAACCTCAGCCACCTGTACCTCAATGATCCCAAAAAGGTATCCCCGTATTGCATAACCTCACCCCCCCCTGTACCTCAATGATCCCAAAAAGGCATCCCCGTATTGCATAACCTCACCCCCCTGTACCTCAATGATCCCAAAAAGGCATCCCCGTATTGCATAACCTCACCCCCCTGTACCTCAATGATCCCAAAAAGGCATCCCCGTATTGCACAATCTCAGTGCACGCGATAAGAATAGTACAGAGTGCGGCTTAATAATGCAGTTAATTTTTAGCGTCGTATATATAAAGCTCACAAGATATCACATAGATACCAATATACCAATTTCTTCAATAAAAGTAGCAAATTAGAGCCTACACAGCCCAAAACTGGTTTGAGCCTTCCACTATGAGACACCAGCTTCGAAAGTTTGAAGCCAGCCTGAAAAGGCATTCTTTAGTCATCTTGCGGGGATCAATATTATAAAATACATCATCACCTGAAGGTTCAAGCCGCTCGGAAACTTCATTATAATGAAGCTGATTTGACGAGACATATGCAAAATGTCACATAAAAATCCTTTTCCAATTTCCTAGTCCATGAAAAATAGGAAATTGGCCCCTATTAAATCCAAGACCAATCGGATTCACCGGCATTTAAGGTTTCAAGTCGACCAGGAGAGACATTTTCAAGGTATTTCCCCCCTGAAATCACTATTCCGAAAACTGAAAATTCAACAACGCATAATCAAGCCAAAACTTCCTTGGAAAAAAAGCATATCAAACCTAAAAGTTTGAAGCTGATCGAAAGATGCGTTCCCCAGTTATTGCATCGTATCCAGTCATAAAAAATTTATGAAAAATGGTAGTGAATATATGAACAACAGTAGTGAATGTATGAAAAATGGTAGTGAATACATAAACCATGGTAGTTAATATATGAACCATGGTAGTGAATATATGAACCATGGTAGTGAATATATGAACCATGGTAGTGAATATATGAACCATGGTAGTGAATATATGAACCATGGTAGTGAATATATGAACCATGGTAGTGAATATATGAAAAATGGTAGTTAATATATGAACCATGGTAGTGAATATAAGAACCATGGTAGTGAATATATGAAAAATGGTAGTGAATATATGAAAAATGGTAGTTAATATATGAACCATGGTAGTGAATATATGAACCATGGTAGTGAATATATGAAAAATGGTAGTGAAAATATGAAAAATGGTAGTGAATATATGAACCATGGTAGTGAATATATGAAAAATGGTAGTGAAAATATGAAAAATGGTAGTGAATATATGAACCATGGTAGTGAATATATGAACCATGGTAGTGAATATATGAACCATGGTAGTGAATATATGAAAAATGGTAGTGAATATATGAAAAATGGTAGTTAATATATGAACCATGGTAGTGAATATAAGAACCATGGTAGTGAATATATGAACCATGGTAGTGAATATATGAAAAATGGTAGTGAATATATGAACCATGGTAGTGAATATATGAACCATGGTAGTGAATATATGAAAAATGGTAGTGAATATATGAAAAATGGTAGTGAATATATGAACCATGGTAGTGAATATATGAAAAATGGTAGTGAATATATGAACAATGGTAGTGAATAAATGAACCATGGTAGTGAATATATGAACCATGGTAGTGAATATATGAAAAATGGTAGTGAATATATGAACCATGGTAGTGAATATATGAACCATAGTAGTGAATATATGAAAAATGGTAGTGAATATATGAACCACGGTAGTGAATATATGAAAAATGGTAGTGAATATATGAAAAACAGTAGTGAATATATGAACCATGGTAGTGAATATATGAACCATGGTAGTGAATATATGAACCATGGTAATGAATATATGAAAAATGGTAGTGAATATATGAACCATGGTAGTGAATATATGAAAAATGGTAGTGAATATATGAACAATGGTAGTGAATATATGAACCATGGTAGTGAATATATGAAAAATGGTAGTAAATATATGAAAAATGGTAGTGAATATATGAACCATGGTAGTGAATATATGAACCATGGTAGTGAATATATGAAAAATGGTAGTGAATATATGAACCATGGTAGTGAATATATGAACCATGGTAGTGAATATATGAACCATGGTAGTGAATATATGAAAAATGGTAGTGAATATATGAACCATGGTAGTGAATATATGAAAAATGGTAGTGAATATATGAACAACAGTAGTGAATATATGAACCACGGTAGTGAATATATGAAAAATGGTAGTGAATATATGACCCACGGTAGTGAATATATGAACCACGGTAGTGAATATATGAATCATGGTAGTGAATATATGAACCATGGTAGTGAATATATGAACCACAGTGGTGAATATATGAACTATGGTGGTGAATATATGAACCATGGTAGTGAATATATGACCCAAGGTAATAAATATGTGACCCACGGTAGTGAATATATGAACCACGGTAGTGAATATATGAAGCACAGTGGTGAATATATGAACCACGGTAGTGAATATATGAACCATGGTAGTGAATATATGAACCATGGTAGTGAATATATGAACCACAGTGGTAAATATATGAACCACGGTAGTGAATATATGAACCACGGTAATGAATATATGAACCACGGTAGTGAATATATGAACCACGGTAGTGAATATATGAACCACAGTGGTGAATATATGAACCACGGTAGTGAATATATGAACCACAGTGGTGAATATATAAACCATGGTGGTGAATATATGAACCATGGTAGTGAATATATGAACCACGGTAATGAATATATGAACCTTGGTGGTGAATATATGAACCATGGTAGTGAATATATGAACCTTGGTAGTGAATACATGAACCACAGTGGTGAATATATGAACCACAGTGGTGAATATATGAACCACAGTGGTGAATATATAAACCATGGTGGTGAATATATGAACCATGGTAGTGAATGTATAAACCATGGTAGTGAATATATGAACCTTCGTAGTGAATATATGAACCACAGTGGTGAATATATAAACCATGGTGGTGAATATATGAACCTTGGTAGTGAATATATGAACCGCAGTGGTGAATATATGAACCACGGTAGTGAATATATGAACCATGGTAGTGAATATATGAACCACGGTAGTGAATATATGAACCTTGGTAGTGAATATATGAATCACAGTGGTGAATATATGAACCACGGTAGTGAATATATGAACCACAGTAGTGAATATATGAACCACAGTGGTGAACATATAAACCATGGTGGTGAATATATGAACCATGGTAGTGAATATATGAACCTTGGTAGTGAATATATGAACCACAGTGGTGAATATATAAACCATGGTGGTGAATATATGAACCATGGTAGTGAATATATGAACCACGGTAGTGAATATATGAACCATGGTAGTGAATGTATGAACCAAGGTAGTGAATATATGAACCACAGTGGTGAGTATATGTACCCTGATAATGAATATATGAACACAGTGGTGAATATATGAACCACGGTAGTGAATATATGAACCACAGTGGTGAGTATATGTACCCTGATAATGAATATATGAACACAGTGGTGAATATATGAACCACGGTAGTGAATATATGAACCACAGTGGTGAATATATGAACCACGGTTGTGAATATATGAACCACGGTAGTGAATATATGAACCACAGTGGTGAATATATGAACCACGGTGGTGAATATATGAACCACGGTAGTGAATATATGAACTACAGTGGTGAATATATGAACCACGGTAGTGAATATATGAAACACAGAGGTGAATATATGAACCATGGTAGTGAACATATGAACCACAGTAGTGAATATATGAACCACAATGGTGAATATATGAACCACGGTAGTGAATATATGAACCACAGTGGTGAATATATGAACCATGGTAGTGAACATATGAACCACAGTAGTGAATATATGAACCACAATGGTGAATATATGAACCACGGTAGTGAATATATGAAACACAGAGGTGAATATATGAACCATGGTAGTGAATATATGAACCATGGTAGTGAATATATGAACCATGGTAGTGAATATATGAACCACAGTAGTGAATATATGAGCCACGGTAGTGGATATGTGAACCAACCTTGCAATACCAACCTTGTAATACCAACCTTGTAATACCAACCTTACAATACCAACCTTACAATGCGTAACTTACAATACCAACCTTACAATACCAACCTTGCAATACCAACCTTACAATACCAACCTTACAATACCAACCTTGCAATACCAACCTTACTGTACCAACCCTGCAATACCAACCTTGTAATACCTACCTTGTAATACCAACCTTACAATACCAACCTTACAATGCGTAACTTACAATACCAACCTTACAATACCAACCTTATAATACAAAACTTACAATACCTACCTTACAATACCATCCTTACAATACCAACCTTGCAATGCCAACCTTGCAATACCAACCTTACAATACCAACCTTACAAAACCTACCTTACAATACCAACCTTACAATACCAACCTTACAATACGAACCTTACAATACCATCCTTACAATACCAACCTTTCAATGCCAACCTTGCAATACCAACCTTACAATACCAACCTTACAATACCAACCTTACAATACCTACCTTACAATACCAACTTTACAATACCAACCTTACAATACCTACCTTACAATACCAACCTTACAATACCAATGTTACTATATCTACCTTACAATACCAACATTACAATACTAACCTTACAATACCAACCTTGCAATACCAACCTTGCAATACCAACCTGGCAATAGCTACCTTACAATACCAACCTGGCAATAGCTACCTTTCAATACCAAACTGGCAATAGCTACCTTGCAATACCAACCTGGCAATAGCTACCTTACAATACCAACCTGGCAATAGCTACCTTACAATACCAACCTGGCAATAGCTACCTTGCAATACCAACCTGGCAATAGCTACCTTGCAATACCAACCTGGCAATAGCTACCTTACAATACCAACCTGGCAATAGCTACCTTACAATACCAACCTTGCAATACCAACCTTGCAATACCAACCTGGCAATAGCTACCTTGCAATACCAACCTTGCAATACCAACTTTCTGCTAAGTAGGACACAGCATTAAAATGTTGAAGACGATCAGAATCAAGACGGGTTTAACTGCTGTCATCAAGTCCTCCAGGAACCTTCCTCCTGTCATAGTCCGCCAGGATGGAAAGTTTGAAGCTGATCGTATAGGTTGTTCTTAAGTTATACGCTGCTGAAGTTAGTGGAGGACAGCATTGTAACTAACGGTGACTGATTGTAGCAGTGCCGCACCGTTAGACACTACCAGAGAGTGTTCCCGACTAGTGCCATGCAGTGCCATAATGTCAATGTCAGACAGTGCTAAATGCCAGGTGCTGGCACCTAGTGGCTAATACTAAGTCTTGCTACTTAAAATTGGAATTCAATACCACATACCTTGGTGATTCTATAGTACTGTCTTCCTACCCTCTTTCCCTCCCTCCCTCCTTCCCTCCCTCCCTACTTCACTTCCTTCTTCCTTTCCTCCCTTCCTCCCTACTCCCGCTCATTCAATCCCTCCATTAATCCCTCCCTCCCCACCCTCCATCAATCCCTCCCTCCCCACCCTCCATCAATCCCTCCCTCCCCACCCTCCATCAATCCCTCCCTCCCCACCCTCCATCAATCCCTCCCTCCCCACCCTCCATCAATCCCTCCCTCCCCACCCTCCATCAATCCCTCCCTCCCCACCCTCCATCAATCCCTCCCTCCCCACTCTCCATCATTCCCTCCCCCCCCCGAGTCTACTCCCCTCTTCAATTACACTCTTGTTCCTCCTTATCTTCTTCCTCCAAAAGTTCCTCTTCTCATTTCTTGTAAAGTCTCTTTCTCCCTCCCCCTTTCCCTTCCCCTTCATTCTATTTATCGGCTTATTTTGCCATTATCGGTTTATCTAATGCCTGTTATGATGACCTCTAGCCAATCCTTCTCCTCCTTCCCTCTTCATCCTCTTCGTAATGTTTATTTCCCTTCTTCCAGTTCTCATCATTCCCTCTTTCTCTTTGCCCTTCTTCTCTTCCTTGTTGTTTTTTATTTTCTTCTTCCTTTATCTCCTCCTCCTCCTCTTCGTAGTCCTCATTCTTCCTTTTCATTACATCCTTTTAAATGGTTGTATTTAAATGTTGATTCTTATATTTCTCTCTCTCTCTCTCTCTCTCTCTCTCTCTCTCTCTCTCTCTCTCTCTCTCTCTCTCTCTCTCTCTCTCTCTCTCTCTACCTCTGTCTCTGTCTCTCGCTCTCTCGCTCTCTCGCGTTCGTTCGCTCGCTCACTCGCGCACGCGCGCGCGCGTTGTTGCGTCAAGGAAGTCAAGAACAGAGGCGCCGGAAATTCACACTTCCGGTGTAATTACCTGATTAACTTACCTGGCGGCGTCAAGATGGCGTCTGACTCTCAACATTACGACAGACATTCACACTATCTGATCACAAGGAGCGCCTTTCCTGCAGCAAAGGTGCTCCTTGTGATCGTACCTGCTTGCATTTCCTCCTCTTTTCTGCAACACTGCAAGCTCCTGATGATATGTTAATTGCAACACGAAAGGCCTAGAGCTATCATTCAACTACCCTCCCCTTCCCCCGTAGTTGTTTTGCATCTTGCATCTCTTGCTCGCGATAATTGCATTTGTGCTCTCAAGGACCCTGTTGGGTCTAGCGCTTATTTTTGATTATAGTAATAATAATAATAATAATAATAATAATAATAATAATAATAATAATAATATTATTATTCTTTTTTTAATAATATTTTTATTATTATTATTATAACATTATTATTATTAAATTATTATTAATATTATTATTATTCCAATATTACTATTATTATTATTATTATTATTATTATTATTATTATTATTATTATTAACTGTGCTTTTAAGATCATTGAGAAACTTTCTATATTATGTACCCAAAGTTTAAAATCAAACTTACTTTACTTTGATACTTAATTACTTAGAAGCTGGTTAATCTTAGAGGAAAGTTTGGAATATTTTTGGGTCTGTGTCGTCCCAGTTGCCTTTCAGTTTTTTCTTCTTTTTTTCAGAAATTTTGGAAAACTGAAAACAGTGCTTTTCATGCGATAATTTTTGACTGTTGTATCTGATTAACTTCAACCCTTCAATACTGATAACCTGATAATGCAACGTCTGAGCGGCTTGAAACCTAACTTACTGATGTATTTTATTATACTGGTGTCTCTGTGATGACAGGGGAATGCCTCTTCAGTTTAGCTTCAAGATTCATGTTTCTTAGTGGAAGGTTTAAATTAGAGTTGGGCTCTGGCTTTCCAAATATACCATTTTTACTAAAGAAATTTGGACGTTAGTTTCCATGTGATGACTTGTGAATGTCTCTTCAGATTCATTTCACATCTTCACGTCTGATGCTTAACAGCATTTCAGATTTAAACCGCATTCTGCGCTGTTCCAGTCACACGTCTGAGGTAGATGGGACTGAGGTTATGAAATACAGGGATATTTCTCTGGGATCATTGAGGTACAGGGGACTAGAATTACACAATACAGGGATACCTCTCTGGGATCACTGAGGTACAGGAGACTGGGATTATGCAATACAGGGATACTTCTCTGGGATCACTGAGGTACAGGAGACTGGGATTATGCAATACAGGGATACTTCACTGGGATCACTGAGGTACAGGAGACTGGGATTATGCAATACAGGGATACTTCTCTGGGATCACTGAGGTATAGGGGACTGGGATTATGCAATACAGGGATACTTCTCTGGGATCATTAAAGTACAAGGGACTGACTTTATGCAATACGGGGATACCTTTCTTTGATCATTGAGGTATAAGGGGCTGAGGTTATGCACAACGGGAATACTTTTATTTGATCACAAAGTGAATTGGATACTCCTGGCTATTGTCTATGTCGTTGCAACTAATATCAACATAAACGGGTTTATGAGGTAAAATGTTGAGAGGGATAGTCAAACATTTTTCGCATCATAGCCAAATTTTTTTTGGCAGGGTTAGTAAAAATAATTGACATAGTCAAATATCATGGCAGGTTTAGTCAATTTTTTTTTTGGTAGGTGAAGTCGAAAATTCCCCGGGAAGGATCCACTGATTTGAGATCTGATTTTTCATTTAATTTCCTTATCTCAAAGTCTCTCTCTCTCTCTCTCTCTCTCTCTCTCTCTCTCTCTCACTTTCCTGCAACATAAGGCGCACCTTATTATCCCACAACAAATCTTGGAAAATCAGCCTGCGCCTTATATGCTCAAGGTCAGGCTGAAGGGTGTTTACAAACATGGTTTTATATGCTCGTGCGCCTTATATGCTCGAAAAAGACAATAAATATTCTTCTCTTCTTCGTTTGATGCTAGGTCATGTTAGTGTGAGAAGTGTGAAGCAGAATGAGAGAGGAATGTGGAGAGAGAGAATAGAGGGAGAATAGGTGGGGCAGTGAGAATGGAGAAGAGTGAGAGGGAGGGTGTATGCGTGTGTGTATTTGTGAAAGAGTGAGAGAGAGAAAGAGAGAGAGAGAGAGCGAGAGAGAGAGAGAGAGAGAGAGAGAGAGAGAGAGAGAGAGAGAGAGAGAGAGAGAGAGAGAGAGAGAGAGAGAGAGAGAAAGAGTGAAAGAGAGAAAGAGAGAGAGAGAGAAATTATAGAAGACAATGCTATGTTTACTCTCACCCTCTTCACGGCATCGATCACAGCCTCCACAGATATCTGAGAGATTACAGACAGAGAGCAGAGAGAGTAAGGGAGAGAGAGAGAGAGAGAGAGAGAGAGAGAGAGAGAGAGAGAGAGAGAGAGAGAGAGAACAGGGACACATAGAATGAGAGGAAGCAAAGAAAAAGGAGCAATAGACAGGAAGGAAGAATGCGTGAAAGAGGGAGAGGAGAGGAGAGAAGGGCGGAGACACAAAGAGAATGAGAAAGATCAAGAGGATGGGGAGAAAGGAAGAATAAAATAGGTAGTTAGGAATGACTGAGTGATAGGATAGAATAGGGAAGAAGAAGAAAACAGGAGGAAGCTAAGGAAGGATTTAAAAAAAAATAACAATAGACTTTAAACGCCAACAGGAAGAAAAAAAAGAGAGGAATAGGTAGAAGAAAGGAAAGAGAGAGACATATAGGAAGAGAAGAAAGAAAGGAGTTAAAAAAAACTGAAGAGAGCTTATCTCTGTTGATAGTAAGAACACGTGTGAAGAGTTAATGATAGTCATGGATAGTTTAATATACAGTTAAATGATATGGATAGTTAGTCTAGTAAAGACTAACGATAGTTAATAATCATGAATGAGCGAGAAGATTAAAAATAAAAAAAGCCGAAAAATAAAGATGATAATAACGTAATGTTTTATTAATAACGTAATTTTTTATTAATAACGTAATTTTTTATTAATAACGTAATTTTTTATTAATAACGTAATTTTTTATTAATAACGTAATTTTTTATTAATAACGTAATTTTTTATTAATAACGTAATTTTTTATTAATTTATTGTTGATATTATTATAATTGTTCTTATTAATGTTGCTATTATCATTACTATTATTATTGCTATTATTATTACTGCTATCACTTTTATTGCTATTATTATTATTATTATTGCTATTATCATTGACATAATAATTATAACTATTATTATTGCTATTATTACTGATATTATTGCTATTATTACTATAAGTATTGCTATTATTATGTCTTTTATTATTATTGTTATTATTATTAGTGTTATTTTATTGTTATTATTACTATTATTATTATTATTGTTATTATTACTATTATTATTGCTATTATTAATGTTATTATTTTATTATCATCAGTCTAGCAGCTTTCCTTTTGTTTCAATTTTGGATTCTCTAATAAAAAAAAGTTAATCAGGCGTGGATTAATGCGGATTAGTATGGATTACTGAAGGATTTGTACCAAGTTTGGCCAGGCTGGTCCTATGATCCAGCTACAGGGAATTATAGAAGGTAATTATATTGAAGGTTATAGAGAGCAATTATAAAGAAGGTAATTATATTGTCATGATGGATATAGAGGAGTAATTATACGTCTTGATGTTATAAAGGAAAATTATGTTGTCTTTAAGGTTATATAAGGTACGTACATACGTACGTACGTACGCACGCCCCATCAAGGAGTATGCAGCACCAGTATAGAGCCCTCACCTGATCACGTATATACAAAAACTAGGAGAGGTCTAAAGCTTTGCACCAAAACTAGTCCCAGTGCTGAGGGGATTGTGTTACGAAGAGAACTGAAGGCACTGAACATGACGACTTTAGAAGAAAGTAGGATTAGAGGAGGCATGATTACGACGTGCAAGATACTCAGAGCCTTTGACAGGAAAGATAGGGATACCTCTATCCCTGAGCCACACATATGTTAGGAAATACTTTTTTCATTCTCAGGGTGATAAATAAATGGAATGAGCTTGATGCAGAGGCAAACTCAATACACAGTTTCAAGACTAGGTATGAAAGGACCCATAAGGCGAGGCACTATAATGCCGCCGATTGTGGTTTAATAGAACTCAATGATTACGCACACAGTTTTGAGAATGGGTATGCCAAGGCTCCCTAAGCCAGGAGAACTCAGTAGCGACCACTGGAGAGGCGGGGGCCAGGAGCTGTGACTTAGTCTCTACAATCAGAGTTAGGTGAGTACAAGCAAAAGTCCGCATAGGTGAATTTAAGAAAAACGGGGACAGAGATATCCCTCTTCACATGGGGATGGAGGTATCCCTCTTTACTTGGGGATAGTTGTATCTCTCTTCACTTGGCGATAGAGGTATCCTTTTTCACATGGGGATAGAGGTATTCCTCTTCACAAGGGGATATAGATATTTCTCTTCGCTTGGAGAAAGAGGTATCCCTCTTCACTTGGGAATAGAGGTATCTCTCTTCACTTGGGGATAGCGGTATCCCTCTTCACAATTGGATAGAGGTATCTCTCCTCACAATTGGATAGAGACATCCCTCTTCACTTGGGGATAGAGGTATCTCTCTTTACTTAGAGAGAAGTATCCCTCTTCACATGGGGATAGAGGTATCCCTCTTCACAAGGGGGTATAGGTATCTCTCTTTACTTAGGGATAGAGGTTTCCCTCTTCACTTGGGGATAGAAGTATCCCTCTTCCCATGGGGATAGAGGTATTCCTCTTAACATGAAGATAGAAGTATCCCTCTTCACATGGGGATAGAGGTATTCCTGTTCAGTTGAGGATAGAGGTAGCCCTATTCAGTTGGGGACAGAAGTATCCCTCTTCACATGAGAATAGAGGTATCCCTCTTCCCATGGGGGTATATGTATGTCTCTTTACTTGGGGATAGAGGAATCCCTTTTCACTTGGGATAGAGGTATCCCTCTTCACTTGGAGATAGAGGAATCCCTCTTCACATGGTGATAGAGGTATCCCTCTTCACTTGGGGAGAGAGGTATCCCTTTTCACATGGGAATAGGGGCATCCCTTGTCACATGGGGATAGAGGTATCCTCTTCACTTGGGGAGAGAGGTAACCTTCTTCACATGGGGATAGAAGTATCGGTCTTCACATGGGGCTAGAGGTCCTGCAACAGGTTAGTCCTCTTAGCTCACACTCACAACTTGCACCTGCAAGGTCCTGCAACAGGTGAATCCTCTCAGCTCACACTCATAACTTGCACCTGCAAGGTCCTGCAACAGGTTAGTCCTCTCAGCTCACACTCATAACTTGCACCTGCAAGGTCCTACAACAGGTTAGTCCTCTCAGCTCACACTCATAACTTGCACCTGCAAGGTCCTACAACAGGTTAGTCCTCTCAGCTCACACTCATAACTTGCACCTGCAAGGTCCTACAACAGGTTAGTCCTCTCAGCTCACACTCATAACTTGCACCTGCAAGGTCCTACAACAGGTTAGTCCTCTCAGCTCACACTCATAACTTGCACCTGCAAGGTCCTGCAACAGGTTAGTCCTCTCAGCTCACACTCATAACTTGCACCTGCAAGGTCCTGCAACAGGTTAGTCCTCTCAGCTCACACTCATAACTTGCACCTGCAAGGTCCTACAACAGGTTAGTCCTCTCAGCTCACACATAACTTGCACCTGCAAGGTCCTGCAACAGGTGAGTCCTCTCAGCTCACACTCATAACTTGCACCTGCAAGGTCCTACAACAGGTTAGTCCTCTCAGCTCACACTCATAACTTGCACATGCAAGGTCCTGCAACAGGTTAGTCCTCTCAGCTCACGCTCACACCTTGCACCTCCAAGGTCCTGCAACAGGTTAGTTCTCTCAGCTTACACTCACAACTTGCACCTGAATGGTCCTGCAACAGGTGAGTCCTCTCAGCTCATACTAACAACTTGCACCTGCAAGGGCCTGCAACAGGTGAGTCCTTTCAACTCACACTCACAACTTTCACCTGGAAGGTTCTGCAACAGATTAGTCCTCTCAGGTCACACTCACAACTTGCACCTGCAAGGTCCTGCAGGTGCATTTACAAAGTCACAGTGTGTGACTTTGTAAATGGTCCAAATTGGACCGAAACGTCGTGGTAAGCTTCTCTCTTCTATGTGCGGGTTATTTGTGTATCGTTCCAGTCACGGTATTGTGACTTTTTTGTTACCTTAGATAGGGTTGGGACTGTAAATGAGCTGAGGTTGGATAACAGCTCTTAGTTTGTAAATTAGCTGAGGTAGGATAACAGCTCTTAGTTTGTAAATTAGCTGAGGTAGGATAACAGCTCTTAGTTTGTAAATTAGCTGAGGTAGGATAACAGCTCTTAGTTTGTAAATTAGCTGAGGTAGGATAACAGCTCTTAGTTTGTAAATTAGCTGAGGTAGGATAACAGCTCTTAGCTTGTAAATTAGCTGAGGTAGGATAACAGCTCTTAGCTTGTAAATTAGCTGAGGTAGGATAACAGTTCTTAGCTTGTAAATTAGCTGAGGTAGGATAACAGCTCTTAGCTTGTAAATTAGCTGAGGTAGGATAACAGTTCTTAGCTTGTAAATTAGCTGAGGTAGGATAACAGCTCTTAGCTTGTAAAACGAACTGTGTAAAAAAGAACACTTGTAACATGTTTGTTGATACCACAATAGCGCCTCAAATATACTTCATTCTGTTTGAAGGGGAAAAATATGTGAAGCCTAAAAATACTAGAAGTGGTTATTTTGGTGCATTTACCCCCCCTCCCCCTACCTTTTTTTTAATATTTTAAATAAAATATACAATTTTTCTCTAGCATGCTTTTTTTACTGTTTCAAAAATTGGTGTTATTATTTTTTTGATAGATCAAATCCCCCTGAACCACGACTCTTTCACCCTCATACCCATGAGCTGACTTTTGCTTCAATTTACCCTGAGCTCTGACTTTTTCACTGTACCTGCTGATCAGGGAACGGATGAGGGTTGAACCCCATGGCAAATGAGTTGTAAGACTCAGAGGCAAGTGCGCTAACACTAGGCCAGCTGACTCTAATAAGTGTGGTTAACGCACTTGTCAGTGAGTTTCAGGACTCAGTTGCCATGGGTTCAGAACCACACCCGTTCCCTGATTTATAGATGAAACGTTTCGCCACACAGTGGCTTCATCAGTTCAATACAAAGGAAAGTGGTTAAAATCACAGAGTTTGAGGTAATCAGTCCCACAGCCTGGAGTCGATCAGTGTTGAACAAAATACTGCATATGTTGGGTTAGGTAAGATTTATCAGGAAACCGGACAAGTGTTTCATGACGCGGGTCGAAGTCACATGATGACCCACAGCTGGAGCTTTCTTTGGTCATCTGACCGAGGCCTTCTGCTGGCATACAGGTCCAACCCTTTAAAAATTATGCTTATGATTATAACTATCTGTTACACCATGAAGGGGTGAAGAAGGTGCTTGTATACTGCAGACAGGTGAGGTGAATCAGTTGGAGGCGGCGTCACCAGTGGACAAATCCTAACCAGATTACGATTACAGTCGTGATATGACGATTCCGTGAGTCGTGAGCCTACTCATTACGAGTAGGAAGGGTTTTCGTGAGCCTACTCATTACGAGTAGGAAGGGTTTTCGTGAGTCATGAGCCTACTCACTACGAGTAGGAAGGGTTTCGTGAGTCATGAGCCTACTCATTACGAGTAGGAAGGGTTTTCGTGAGTCGTGAGCCTACTCATTACGAGTAGAAAGGGTTTTCGTGAGTCGTAAGCCTAGTCATTACGAGTAGGAAGAGTTTTCGTGAGTCGTGAGCCTACTCATTACGAGTAGGAAGGGTTTTCGTGGGACGTGAGCCTACTCATTACGAGTAGGAAGGGTATTCGTGAGTCGTGAGCCTACTCATTTCGAGTAGGAAGGGTTTTCGTGAGTCGTGAGCCTAGTCATTACGAGTAGGAAGGGTTTTCGTGAGTCGTGAGCCTAGTCATTACGAGTAGGAAGGGTTTTCGTGAGTCGTGAGCCTAGTCATTACGAGTAGGAAGGGTTTTCGTGAGTCGTGAGCCTAGTCATTACGAGTAGGAAGGGTTTTCGTGAGTCGTGAGCCTAGTAATTACGAGTAGAAAGGGTTTTCGTGAGTCGTGAGCCTAGTAATTACGAGTAGAAAGGGTTTTCGTGAGTCGTGAGCCTAGTAATTACGAGTAGGAAGGGTTTTCGTGAGTCGTGAGCCTAGTCATTACGAGTAGGAAGGGTTTTCGTGAGTCGTGAGCCTAGTAATTACGAGTAGAAAGGGTAGTCGTGAGTAGTAATTACGAGTAGGGGTTTTCGTGAGTCGTGAGCCTAGTAATTACGAGTAGTAAGGGTTTTCGTGAGTCGTGAGCCTAGTAATTACGAGTAGAAAGGGTTTTCGTGAGTCGTGAGCCTAGTCGAGTAGAAAGGGTAGTCGTGAGCCTAGTAATTACGAGTAGGAAGGGTTTTCGTGAGTCGTGAGCCTAGTCATTACGAGTAGGAAGGGTTTTCGGGTTGAGCTCCAGCATAAAAATTTGACTTCTAATGTCTCTGCAGTTATTTGTTCATCACCGTATGTGCATTCATCTGAGGCTGATCATGTTTCTTTACCTGCCATACACCAGGTGTCTGCCATACACCAGGTGTCTGCCATACACCAGGTGTCTGCCATACACCAGGTGTCTGCCATACACCAGGTGTCTGCCATACACCAGGTGTCTGCCATACACCAGATGTCTGCCATACACCAGGTGTCTGCCATACACTGGGAGTCTGCCATACACCAGATGTCTGCCATACACCAGGTGCCTGCCATACACCAGGTGTCTGCCATACACTGGGTGTCTGCCGTACACCAGGTGTCTGCCATACACCAGGTGTCTGCCATACACCAGATGTCTGCCATACACCAGGTGTCTGCCATACACCAGGTGTCTGCCATACACCAGGTGTCTACCATTCACTAGGTGTCTGCCATACACCAGGTGTCTACCATTCACTACCATTCACTAGGTGTCTCCCATACACTAGGTGTCTGCCATACACTAGTATCTGCAATTTACAAGTGTCTCTCATACACCAGGTGTCTGCCATTCACTACTTGTCTGCCATACACCAGATGTCTGCGATACACCAGGTGTCTGCAATACATAGGTGTCTGCCATACACTGGGTGTCTCCCATACACCAAGTGTCTGCCATACACCAGGTGTCTGCCATACACCAGGTATGCATCATACAACAGGAGTGCACCATAAACCAGAAGCGCACCATACACCAGGAGTGCACCATACACCAGGAGTGCACCATACACCAGGAATGCACCATACACCAGGAGTGCAACATACACCTGGAGAGCACCATACACCTAGCGTGCACTATACACTAGGAGTGCATCATACACCAGGAGTGCATCATACAATAGGAGTGCACCATACACCACGAGTGCACCATACACCACGAGTGCAACATACATCTGGAGTGCTCCATACACCAGGAGTGCACCATACACTAGGAGTGCACCATTCTCCAGAAGTACACGATACACCAGGAATGCACGATACACCAGGAGTGCCCCCTACACCAGAAGTGCACCATACAGCAGGAGCACACCATAAAACATGAGTGT
>NW_027196932.1:0-73572 GCF_038502225.1 Cherax quadricarinatus | reverse complement strand
TAAATTCCTTTCTTATGCCCTAGTAGATATTTCAGCCTATTATTCATCCATTTTGGGTCATTTCTATTTGATCTAATTTCCTTATAAGGGATAAACGTTCTTTGAGCAGCATGTATTGTGTTCAGAAAACTGTCATATTGATAGCTCTCTTCGTTACCCCAGTCAACAGATGATAAGTGTTCTCTAAGCCCATCGTAATCTGCTAAGCGAAAATCTGGGACTGTTACTGAGTTATCCCTACTATCATACTTCCATTCAATTCTAAATGTAATTGATTTGTGGTCGCTAGCACCCAGTTCCTCTGAGACTTCTAAATTATTAACAAGGGATTCATTGTTTGCCAGAACTAAGTCAAGCAGGTTATTACCCCTTGTAGGTTCTGTCACAAACTGCTTCAAAAAACAATCCTGAACTACTTCTAAGAAATCGTATGATTCTAAATTCCCAGTCAAGAAATTCCAATCAATATGACTAAAGTTAAAGTCTCCTAGAATTACTACATTATCGTGCCTTGTGGCCCTAACAATTTCCTCCCATAGTAGTCTCCCCTGGTCCCTATCTAAATTTGGGGGACGGTATATCACACCTAAAATTAATTTTTCATGCCCCTCTGAAAATTCTATCCAAACAGACTCTGTATGTGTTACTTCAGACTTAATACTCGTTTTTATGCAACAGTTCAAGCGATCTCGGACATACAATGCCACCCCACCCCCCTTCCCGATACTTCTATCTACTTGGAACAATTTAAAACCCTGAATGTGACATTCTGCAGGCATGTCCCGACTTTTTGAATTAAACCACGTCTCAGTAATGGCAAATCCATCTATGTTACCTGCACTAGCAACTAGTCTCAACTCGTCCATCTTATTCCTAGCACTGCGACTATTTGTGTAATATATACTCAAGGACCCTCCTATCTCTTTACCTTTCCTGCTCCTTTCTGTTATTCCACTAAACCTATTACTGTCATTGTCAATTAGTGCCACTGGCTTTCCAATATCCTCCTCATTTTGCCTATTACTAGTTCTCCTAGTACTCATGTTACTACCCTGCGACTTCACAGTTTTCCCGCCAAAACCCATACCACTAACTATTCCTAGTTTAAAGACCTAACAGCTCCCTCCACTGCGTTGGCCAGTGCTCCCACCCCACACCTAGACAATTGAACCCCATCCCTGGCATACATGTCATTTCTGCCATAGAAGAGGTCCCAGTTGTCAATGAATGTTACCGCATTTTCCTTACAGTATTTGTCCAGCCAGCAATTGACACCAATTGCTCTGGACAACCATTCATTTCCAACTCCTCTCCTTGGCAAAATGCCACATATGACAGGTTTCCCACCCTTCTTCCTAATTATCTCTATTGCTGACCTATACCTGCTAATCAGGTCCTCATTCCTACGTCTGCCAACATCGTTGCCTCCAGCACTGAGACAGATAATAGGATTGCTCCCATTACCTCTCATGATGTCATCCAGACGGCTAACAATATCCTTCATCCCAGCCCCAGGAAAACACACTCTCTGCCTCCTACTCCTATCCTTCAAACAGAATGCCCTATCCATGTACCTAATCTGGCTATCCCCAACAACAACAATGTTTTTACCTTCCTTGGCGTCGTCCGTAGTGATGCTCCGAGTAGTCGACTCACATTCGCCAGGTAGCATTACACCACTTGTAGAATTCGTCATGACGTTCTCGATGGTCTTCGTTGGGGTTTCTAGGGATGTCTCACTCACGTCTGCCAATGCTTCCTTGGTGCTCGTTGTGGCATTCCCAGTAGAACACTCACATTCGTCAGGTAGCACCGAGAATGAGTTGGAAGTTTCCACGGCAGTCTTCTGGTTTCTCGTTGTTTCTGCCTCTCCAACCGTTTTCTTAATCTTCAGCTTTGTTCCATGTTGCCCGGCCACTGACCAAGCTCCCCTCTTAACCTGGGGACTCACAACAGGAGGATTACTACGAATCCTCTTGTTCTCCTCCGTTAATCGCCGTATCTCCAGTTTAGCAACTCTGAGTTCTTCTCTCAGCTGCTGGTAAAGCTGCTCAAGAGAAGGCATCCTGGTTCAGATTCACAGAGAGCACACAAACAGGTCTTCACAGAGCTGTTTGTGTGACCAAGTACAGAGCTGTACTTGGTCATACATTCTGTATGACCAAGCTCTACTTCACCTAGATTATAGCTTCGAGGGTTATTTTCATTACCAAGGGCAAGTACCTTACACTTATCCACATTAAACTTCATCTGCCATTTCTCAGACCAAGACATTAATTTGTTCAAATCGTCCTGGAGTTCATTGATATCCTCCTCAGAGTGAATTATACGGCCTATCTTTGTATCATCAGCAAACTTACTCATGTCACTAGTAATCCCTTCATCAAGGTCATTAATGTAAATTATGAACAAC
Organism: Cherax quadricarinatus; assembly: GCF_038502225.1. NCBI lineage: Eukaryota > Metazoa > Arthropoda > Malacostraca > Decapoda > Parastacidae > Cherax > Cherax quadricarinatus. The sequence continues at coordinate 71,159 of NW_027196932.1, read as the reverse complement.
AGAGGGCCTAAAACTGATCCTTGTGGAACGCCACTAGTGACTAATCCCCATTCAGATTTCACTCCATTAATGGTAACTCCCTGCTTTCTATTGGTAAGCCATGCCTCAATCCATGCTAGAACTTTACCTCCTATACCATGAGCTGCCACTTTTCTTGAGAGTCTCTTGTGAGGTACTCTGTCGAAGGCTTTACTAAAATCCAAATAAACAATATCATGAGATTAAGACACATGTGCAACATCTGGGTATCTTTATTGTAGACGTTTCGCCATCCAGTGGCTTTATCAATACAAATTCTAGGACATAACTTGAAGACAGTAGAACTATGTACAGAAGATGAGGTAATCAGTCCCTCAACCTAGGAGTAGGTGCAAAGAGCACCATAGTCGTGGAGATTCTGAAGCAGAAGAAAGGAGCCTGGCGCTTATATAGTAACGTCAGGTGTAGCAGACGAGGGCATATTCACTGGTAGGTGGGATTCCGCAGTGGAAGTAGGTCCTTCCCAAAGAGATGGGTTAGTAGTAGTAGTAGTTGTCGTAGTAGTGAAGGTTATGTACATGTCCTCAGAATTAAGATTCCATGATGTTGCAGTGTCTGACAAGTTGTGTACGAATGGTACATAATACCGACAAGATGAGATTAAGACACATGTGCAACATCTGGGTATCTTTATTGTAGACGTTTCGCCATCCAGTGGCTTTATCAATACAAATCTCTATTCTGAGGACATGTACATAACCTTCACTACTACGACAACTACTACTACTACTAACCCATCTCTTTGGGAAGGACCTACTTCCACTGGGGAATCCCGCCTACCAGTGAATATGCCCTCGTCTGCTACACCTGACGTTACTATATAAGCGCCAGGCTCCTTTCTTCTGCTTCAGCAGAGCACTGCTTACTCACGATGCATTACTCTAACAGAGTAAAGATCAAACCAGCGAGTGGCACAACCAATGAGTCGTCCAAACTAGCACTTGCAGCTGTCGTTAGTGGCAGGCTGCAAGTCAAATGTAATGCGATTTTATCTCTCAAAGAGGCCTTTGTTGTCGTCTGTACAGACGACACAGAGGCTGAGAAACTACTTACCACCACTGCTACTACCACTCTACGAGACCAGGGATTTCTTGTCTTGACTTCCCCAGCACTGAGGGCCAGGAGAACTGTGTTCCTCAAGCGACTCGACAACCTTATCACTGTACAGGCCACTGAAGAAATCAAGTCATCTATCGAAGCAAAGAACCCTTGGGCCAAGGTGGACTTCATTACTAAAATACCCAATGCTTCATCCATGCTGAAGGTCACCTTCAGTGACGTCAACATGGCAGCCAGAGCTCTCGCTGAGGGCCTGGCTATTCACTACTTCCACATCAACCCAGCCTTCATCGAAGCAGAGAAATTCCAACATATCTCACAGTGCTATAATTGTTACTCATACTTACACACCACAAATGATTGTCCTACCAAGGACAAGAAGTTTTGCTCCACCTGTGGCCGTGAGGGTCATGACTTCAAGAATTGCACTACTGCTTCACCACCTAAATGCTTGAACTGCAAGAATGACCACCATACTCTTGCTGCCAGGTGCCCTACCAGAAGAGACATACTCAAGAAACAACAACAACAAAAGAAACCCAACCCACAAGCAACCACATATTCTGCTATCGCCAAGCTTCAAGCAGACACTACCAAGATACTACATGCCACGCAAGCTGCTCCCACCACTTCCCTGCCAGCACCTACTGCCGACTCCACCAAGATTCTTTGTTGCATTATGTATGCTCATGTACAGAATGCAGCTGAGCCTGGTTCCTTCAACACCACCATCAATGAACTTTTCAAACTAAATAATATGCCTGGCCTCACATTCCCTGCATCACCACCTTCCACTGAGATCCTAAAATCTACAGCAAATATTACCAGCATCACCGCTGCTCCACCGCTGTCACAACCTCCACTAGACACAGAGATGGACCAATCAGAGACCTCTGAGACGTCGGCAAAACCCACCAATGAGAGTCCACTACCGCTTTCATCCACTGCTAGAGCAACTGACCAGTCGGAAATCTCGCCTTCACCAGTTCAGCCACCAGCCAAGAAAGCAAAAACACAAGACACTGCTGATGCACCTCACGGTGCCACTGTCACTGACACTGCTGCACCACAACAAGTCCGATATCTGAAGGGTGTATACTTCTACACAACCAAGCAGTATAAGAACACAATGCTGTCTTCAGAAATCCATCACCACCTCCAGGACGGAACAGTCTACTCACTGCCAACACCCAACACCTTGTGGAAGTCAAGTACACCTCAAAGAGGAAATTCAGGATGCTTCAGAATAGGGACCTTGAAGACGGTACCCTCGTCTAGCACGACTATCCATGACCATTCACCCAGCACTTTGCTGTCCGCTAAAGCTGGGGTGTGGCTCCAATCAACCCTGTAACTGCTGCCTCTGCCCGACTGCGCTTCTCTTTGGGGAAGTCAGCGCAAGATAGAAGAAGACGACATCCTCCAACCGGAGGGCCAAGAAAGAAGAAAGATGATTATCGTCACCCCCCCACCCGGGGGGCCACTGCCGGGTCACCATCTGGAGAAGACCTAGGCCAGAAGGACCTGCGAATCAACATGAATGAAAATGAACACCAACACACGACACTCCACACAGGAGAGCACAGCGCTAGCACGATCGACACCATGCATTGCCCTTCTAGGGCAGGGTTGGTGCCAGAGCCCGAGTTTGTAGCTCACAAGATGAGGGGGGTACTTGTGCCTCCTCCCATGGGAGACTTAGGTCTCAGACACTCCCTAGACAGGGAGCCAGTGCCGGGCCACCACTTGGAAGGGCCCGGGCCGGAGAATACCGGCGAATCTTTAACAACAATCTTCTGCTTCAGAATCTCCACGACTATGGTGCTGTTCGCACCTACTCCTAGTTTGAGGGACTGATTACCTCATCTTCTGTACATAGTTCTACTGTCTTCAAGTTATGTCCTAGAATTTGTATTGATAAAGCCACTGGATGGCGAAACGTCTACAATAAAGATACCCAGATGTTGCACATGTGTCTTAATCTCATCTTGTCGGTATTATATACCATTCGTACACAAACAATATCATATTCCTTATCACTGTCAACTGCCTCAAATGTTCTATTGAAGAATGTCAGTAAGTTTGTCAGGCAGGAACGACCTCTCGTGAATCCATGCTGAGATTCATTTATCAAGTTATGCTCTTCAAGGTGACTTCTGATAATGTCAGCTATAATTGATTCTAATAACTTGCCCACTATAGATGTCAGGCTTATTGGACGGTAATTTGAAGGAGTGAACTTATCCCCTGATTTGAATATAGGAACCACATTAGCCATCTTCCACATCTCTGGCACAACACTGGTAAGGATGGACGCATTGAATACACTCGTTAATGGCTGACTAAGCTCCATCTTGCATTCCTTAAGTACCCTTGAAAACAACTCATCGGGTCCCGGGGACTTATTTTGTTTCAGTTTGTCTATCTGTTTAATAACCATGTCCCTCGTGACAGTAATATTAGTTAACTTGAATTCATCAGGAACTAAATAATTGTTAATTACTGGAATCTCATTTACATCTTCCTGTGTAAAAACTGACAAAAAATAGTCATTAAATAAGGAACACATTTCCAGTTCATTATCCGTCAGCTGTCCATTCCCAGATTTCAGAGGTCCTACTTTTTCCTTCACCTTCGTCCTATACACTTGAAAGAACCCCTTTGGATTAGTCTTTGATTCATTAGCAACTCTAATTTCATAGTCACGTTTAGCCTTTCTAATCGCTTTTTTTACTTCTCTTTTAAGCTGAACATATTGGTCAGTAAGGTTAACCTCTCCTCTTCTGATGCGCCTATAAATTCCCCTTTTCTCCCCTAATAGATGCTTTAGCCTCCTGTTAACCCATTTGGGATCGTTATTATTAGACCTAATTTCTCTCTGGGGAATGTATATACTCTGGGCACTGTGTACATTATTAAGAAAACAATCATAAAAGCAGATCCCTTCATATTCATAAGTATGATTATCGTCAATAAAATCATTAGCTAGATAACCCCAATCAAGATTAGACAGATGTTCCCTAAGTCCATTATAATCGGAAGAACGAAAATCGGGGATTTTTACTGTATTATCATTATTCTTGCATTCCCAATTAATGCTAAAGGTGATGGATTTGTGATCACTTGTGCCAAGCTCTTCAGTGATCTCCAGATTATTCACGAGTGTTTCCTTATTTGACAAGACTAGGTCTAGCAAATTATTACCCCTGGTAGGTTCAGTTACACTCTGTTTCAGAAAACAGTCCTGAACTGTTTCCATGAAGTCACTGGACTCTAGATTACCTGTCAAAGAATTCCAGTCAATTTGGCTAAAGTTAAAGTCCCCTACTATGACTACGTTACTGTGTCCAGAAGCCCTAACAATTTCGTCCCAAAGAAGTCTCACTCTATCGTGATCCAAGCCTGGAGGTCGGTATATTACACCTAGAATTAGTTTTTCTTGACCCTCCACGAACTCTACCCAAACAGACTCTGTTACTGCTCCATCTATTTTTATACCTGTTTTTATGCAACAATTAATATTTTCTCGAACATACAATGCAACTCCTCCCCCCTTCCCATTACATCTATCCACATTGAATAACTTAAATCCCTGAATATTACACTCAGCAGTCATATCCCGACTCTTTAAATCATACCACGTTTCAGTTAATGCAATGATATCAAAGTTCCCAGCACATGCTACCAAACGTAGTTCATTAATTTTATTTCTTGCACTTCGACTGTTAGCATAAAATACCATCATATGTTTTTTCTTCTGCACATTTTTCCTATTCATCTTTGTTTTTACACAATTTCTGAAATTATCATTACCCAGAGTTACTACATGACAGTTACTATTAAGATTCTTAATATCAGAGCATAAGTCAATATATCCATACTCATTATTAATCATTTCTAAACCCATACCTCTAACTAATCCTAGTTTAAAGTCCTAACAACCCCCTCAACTGAGTTAGCAAGAAAACCCACACCTGCCCTGGATAAGTGAACCCCATCCCTGGCATACATGTCATTTCGGCCATAGAAGTTGTCCCAGTTGTCAATGAATGGTACTGCATTATCCTTACAGTGTTTATCCAGCCAACAATTAATACCAATTGCTCTGGACAACCATTCATTACCAACACCTCTTCTTGGCAAAATGCCACATATAACAGGGCGCCCCCCCTTCTTCCTAATCATGTCTATAGCTGTCCTGAACTTTCTAACTAAATCCTCACTTCTACGCTTGCCTACATCATTGCCTCCAGCACTGAGGCAAATAATAGGATTGATCCCATTACCGTTCATGATGTTGTCAAGCCGGCTAACAATGTCCTCCATCCCAGCCCCAGGAAAGCATACCCTTTGTCTCCTACTCCTGTCCTTCAAGCAGAATGCCCTATCCATGTATCTAACCTGGCTATCCCCAACAACAACAATATTCTTACCTTCCTTGTTGTCGTTCGTCGTGACGATCCCAGTAGTAGACTCACATTCGTCGGGTAGCACCGAGAATGCGTTGGAGGTTTCCACGGGAGTTTCCACAGCAGTCTCTTTCTTCTTCATCGTTTCTGGCTTTCCATTCGTCTTCTTGATCGTCAACTTCGTCGTCCCCTGCTGTCCAGCCACTGACCACGATCCCTTCTTGACCTGAGGACTCGAAACAGGAGGACTACTACGAATCCTCTTGTTTTCCTCGGTCAATCGCCGTATCTCCATCTTCGCTGCCCTCAATTCTTCCTTAAGTTGCTGGTAAAGTTGCTCGATGGAGGGCATCTTGGTTCAGTCCACGGGAGCAAACAAGACACTTCTTCACAGAGTTAAGTATAGGTCAGCACTCAAAGTACAGGTCACCACTCAAGAGCACACAAACAGGTCTTCACAGAGCTAAGTACACGTCACCACTAACCCAACTAGGTAGACTGTTCCACTCATCTACTACCCTATTTCCAAACCAATACTTTCCTATGTCCTTTCTAAATCTAAACTTATCTAATTTAAATCCATTACTGCGGGTTCTCTCTTGGAGAGATATCCTCAAGACCTTGTTAATATCCCCTTTATTAATACCTATCTTCCACTTATACACTTCGATCAGGTCTCCCCTCATTCTTCGTCTAACAAGTGTATGTAACTTAAGAGTCTTCAATCTTTCTTCATAAGGAAGATTTCTAATGCTATGTATTAATTTAGTCATCCTACGCTGAATGTTTTCTAACGAATTTATGTCCATTCTGTAATATGGAGACCAGAATTGAACTGCATAATCTAGGTGAGGCCTTACTAATGATGTATAAAGCTGCAGTATGACCTCTGGACTTCTGTTGCTTACACTTCTTGATATAAATCCCAGTAATCTATTTGCCTTATTACGTACGCTTAGGCATTGCTGTCTTGGTTTAAGGTTGCTGCTTACCATAACCCCCAAGTCCTTCTCGCAATCTGTATGGCTAAGTTCTACATTATTTAACTTATAAGTGCTAGGGTTATGGACACTCCCGAGCTTCAGAACCTTGCATTTATCTACATTGAACTGCATCTGCCACTTTTCTGACCAAGAGTAGAGTTTGTCTAAATCCTCCTGAAGTTCCCTAACATCTACGTTTGAATCAATTATCCTACCTATCTTCGTGTCATCGGCGAATTTGCTCATATCACTAATAATTCCTTCATCAAGATCATTGATATATATTATAAACAACAACGGGCCCAAGACTGATCCCTGTGGAACGCCACTTGTTACTGATCCCCACTCGGATTTAACCCCATTTATGGACACTCTCTGCTTCCTGTCTGTGAGCCATGATTCGATCCACGAGAGCACCCTTCCCCCAATGCCATGAGCTGCTACTTTCTTCAACAGTCTTTGGTGCGGAACTCTATCAAATGCCTTACTAAAATCTAAGTAAATAATATCAAATTCTTTATCGTGGTCAACAGCCTCAAAAGCTTTTCTGAAGAAAGTTAATAAATTAGTTAGACAAGACCGGCCTCTTGTGAATCCATGCTGAGTATCATTAATCAAGCTATGCTTATCGAGATGGCTTCTTATAATCTCAGCTATAATTGACTCTAGTAATTTGCCTACAATTGAGGTCAGGCTTATTGGGCGGTAATTTGACGGTAACGACTTGTCCCCTGTTTTAAAAATAGGAATTACATTAGCCATCTTCCACATATCAGACACTACACCTGTTTGAAGAGATAAATTAAAAATATTAGTTAATGGTTCACAGACTTTCATTTTGCATTCCTTTAGAACCCTTGAAAAAACCTCATCAGGAGCAGGCGACTTATTTTGCTTCAGTCGGTCTATCTGCTTCACAACCATTTCACTAGTGACTGTGATGTTACATAATTTATCTTCTGATCCACTATAAAAATTAATTACCGGAATATTATTAGTGTCTTCCTGTGTAAAAACCGAGAGAAAATAATTATTTAAAATCGAGCACATTTCATTCTCTTTGTCAGTAAGATGCCCATAGTTATTTTTAAGGGGACCTATCTTATCTCTGACTTTTGTTCTATAGACCTGGAAAAAAACTTTTTGGGTTAGTTTTAGAATCCCTAGCAACTTTAATTTCATAGTCCCTTTTAGCTTTTCTTATCCCCTTTTTAATGTCCATCTTAATGTCAATATACTGATTCATAAGATGACCCTCGCCTCTTTTGATACGCCTATAAATTCCTTTCTTATGCCCTAGTAGATATTTCAGCTTATTATTCATCCATTTTGGGTCATTTGTATTTGATCTAATTTCCTTATAAGGGATAAACGTTCTTTGAGCAGCATGTATTGTGTTCAGAAAACTGTCATATTGATAGCTCTCTTCGTTACCCCAGTCAACAGATAAGTGTTCTCTAAGCCCATCGTAATCTGCTAAGCGAAAATCTGGGACTGTTACTGAGTTATCCCTAGTATCATACTTCCATTCAATTCTAAATGTAATTGATTTGTGGTCGCTAGCTCCCAGTTCCTCTGAAACTTCTAAATTATTAACAAGGGATTCATTGTTTGCCAGAACTAAGTCAAGCAGGTTATTACCCCTTGTAGGTTCTGTCACAAACTTCTTCAAAAAACAATCCTGAACTACTTCTAAGAAATCGTATGATTCTAAATTCCCAGTCAAGAAATTCCAATCAATATGACTAAAGTTAAAGTCTCCTTGTATTACTACATTATCGTGCCTTGTGGCCCTAACAATTTCCTCCCATAGTAGTCTTCCCTGGTCCCTATCTAAATTTGGGGGATGGTATATCACACCTAAAATTAATTTTTCATGCCCCTCTGAAAATTCTATCCAGACTCTGTATGTGTTACTTCAGACTTAATACCCGTTTTTATGTAACAGTTCAAGCGATCTCGGACATACAATGCCACCCTTCCCCCTTCCCGATACTTCTATCTACTTGGAACAATGTAAAAGCCTGAATGTGACATTCTGCAGGCATGTCCCGACTTTTTGAATTAAACCACGTCTCAGTAATGGCAAATACATCTATGTTACCTGCACTAGCAACTAGTCTCAACTCGTCCATCTTATTCCTAGCACTGCAACTATTTGTGTAATAAATATTTAAAGACCCTCCTCTCTCTTTACCTTTCCTGCTCCTTTCTGTTATTCCACTAAACCTATTACTGTCCTTGTCAATTAGTGCCAATGGCTTTCCAATATCCACCTCATTTTGCCTATTACTAGTTCTCCTAGTACTCGTATTACTACCCTGGGACTTCACAGTTTTCCCACCAAAACCCATACCACTAACTATTCCTAGTTTAAAGACCTAACAGCTCCCTCCACTGCGTTGGCCAGTGCTCCCACCCCATACCTAGATAAGTGAACCCCATCCCTGGCATACATGTCATTTCTGCCATAGAAGAGGTCCCAGTTGTCAATGAATGTTACCGCATTTTCCTTACAGTATTTGTCCAGCCAGCAATTGACACCAATTGCTCTGGACAACCATTCATTTCCAACTCCTCTCCTTGGCAAAATGCCACATATGACAGGTTTCACACCCTTCCTCCTAATTATCTCTATTGCTGACCTATACCTGCTAATCAGGTCCTCACTCATACGTCTGCCAACATCGTTGCCTCCGGCACTGAGACAGATAATAGGATTGCTCCCATTACCTCTCATGATGTCATCCAGACGGCTAACAATATCCTTCATCCCAGCCCCAGGAAAACACACTCTCTGCCTCCTACTCCTATCCTTTAAGCAGAATGCCCTATCCATGTACCTGATCTGGCTATCCCCAACAACAACAATGTTTTTACTTTCCTTGGCGTCGTCCGTCGTGATGCTCCGAGTAGTCGACTCACATTCGCCAGGTAGCATTACACCACTTGTAGAATTCGTCAAGGCGTTCTCGATGGTCTTCGTTGGGGTTTCTAGGGATGTCTTACTCACGTCTGCCAATGCTTCTTTGATGCTCGTTGTGGCATTCCTAGTAGAACACTCACATTCGTCAGGTAGCACCGAGAATGGGTTGGAAGACTCCACAGTAGTCTTCTGGTTTCTCGTTGTTTCTGCCTCTCCAACCGTTTTCTTGATCTTCAGCTTGGTTCCATGTTGCCCGGCCACTGACCAAGCTCCCCTCTTAACCTGGGGACTCACAACAGAAGGATTACTACGAATCCTCTTGTTCTCCTCCGTTAATCGCCGTATCTCCATCTTAGCAACTCTGAGCTCTTCTCTCAGCTGCTGGTAAAGTTGCTCAAGAGACGGCATCCTGGTTCAGATTCACAGAGAGCACACAAACAGGTCTTCACAGAGCTAAGTACACGTAACCACTGAGCTAAGTACACGTCACCACTCACATAAGAATGGCATTCCGACACCTCAGTAAGGAGTCGTTCTGGACCATATACACCGTGTAGATCAGGCCCATAATGGAGTATGCAGCACTAGTCTGGAACCCACAGGTGGAGAAGCATGTGAGGAAATTAGAGAATGTGCAAAAGTTAGCAGCAAGACTAGTCCCGTGGTTGAAGGTGGGCACGGACAGGAAATTTCAGAGATGGGACACACCAACAAGGGGTCACAATTGGAAGATGAAGGCTCAGATGAATCACAGGGATGTTAGGAAGTATGTTTTTTCAGTCACAGAGTTGTCAGGAAGTGGGATAGTCTAGAAATGGAGGTGGTGGAGGCAGAATCCATACATAGTCTAAAGAAAAGGTATAAAAAGGCTCAAGAAGCAAGGTGGGAGTGACCTATTAGCGATCAGTGAAGAGGCGGGACCAGGAGCTATGATTCGTCCCCTGCAACCACAATTAGACGAGTACAATTATGTGAGTTCGCGCGCGCGCGCGCACACACACACACACACACACACACACACACACACACACACACACACACACACACACACACACACACACACACACACAGGAGGGTCAGGGGAGACGTGATAGCGACATACAAAATACTGCGTGGAATAGATAAGGTGGAGAGAGACAGGATGTTCCAGAGATGGGACACAGAAACAAGGGGTCACAATTGGAAGCTGAAGACTCAGACGAGTCACAAGAATACTAGGAAGTATTTCTTCAGTCATAGAGTTGTCAGGAAGTGGATTAGTCTAGCAAGTGGTGTAGTGGAGGCAGGAACCATACATAGCTTTAAGACGAGGTATGACAAATCCCAGGGAGCAGAGAGAGAGATAGGATAGCGATCAGTGAAGAGGCAGGGCAAGGAGCTGAGCTTTGACCCCTGCAACCACAATTAGGTGAGTACAATTAGTTGAGTACACACACACACACACACAAACACACACACACACACACACACACACACACACACACACACACACACGCACACGCACACGCACACACATCAAAGACCAGGTAATCAGGCTGAGGAAGGAAGATCCGTTCACAAGAAGCGACCAAGATGTGAGGAGATCAACATGACATTTAAAGAAGTATTTACAGTTGAGACAAGAAGGAATCCATGAATTCAGAACAGGGAGGTACACCAACAAGTGTTGGATGAGGTACATATAACCGAGGCGGAGGTGAACAAGCTGCTATGTGAACTAATACCTCAAAGGAGGTGAGACCAGACTTCTCTCGGTAGATCCTTAGAGAGGGAGCAGAGATGCTGTGTGTACCACTAACAAAGATCTTCAACATATCTATTGGAACTGGGCAACTACCTGAAATATAGAAGATGGCAAATGTAGTCCCAATTTAAAAAAAAATGAGGCAGACATGAGGCATTAAACTACTGACCTGTATCATTAACGTGTATAGTATGCAAAGACATGGAGAAGATCATTAGAAGGAGAGTGGTCGAGCACCTGGAAGGACACAGGCTTATAAACGACAACCAGCAGGGTTTCAGGAAAGGAAAATCCTGTCACAAACCTACTGGAGTTTTATGACAAGGTGACAGAAGTAAGACAAGAGAGAGAGGGGTGGATGGACTGCATTTTCGTGGACTGCAAGGAGGCCTTCGACACAGTTCCCCACAAGAGGTTAATGCAAAAGCTAGAGGATCAGGCACACATAAAAGGAAAGGCACTGCAATGGATCAGAGAATATCTGACAGGGAGGCAACAACGAGTCATGGTACGTGACGAGGTGTCAGAGTGGGCGCCTGTGACGAGCGGTGTTCCACAGGGGTCAGTCCTAGGATCTGTGCTCTTTTTTATATGTGAATAACATGACGGAAGGGATAGTCTCAGAAGTGTCCCTGTTTGCAGATGATGTGAAGTTAATGAGGAGAATTAAATCGGATGAAAATCAGGCAGGACTACAAAGAGACTTGAACAGGCTACATGCCTGGCTTCCAGAATTTAACACCGCCAAATGCAAAATCTTGAAGATCGGGGAAGGGCAAAGAAGACCACAGACAGAGTTTAGTCTAGGTGGCCAAAGACTGCAAGCCTCACTCACGGAAAAAGATCTTGGCGTGAGTTTAAAACCGAGCACATCTCCTGAGGATACATCAGTCAGATAACTGCTGCAGCATACGGGTGTCTGGCATACCTAAAGACAGCATTCCGATACCTAAGTAAGTAATCGTTCAAGACTCTCTACACCATATATGTCCGGCCCATACTGGAGTATGCAGCACCAGTCTGGAATCCACACCTGGTCAAGCACGTCAAGAAATTAGAGAAAGTGCAAAGGTTTGCAATAAGACTAGGCCCAGAGCTAAAGGGATTGTCCTACGAAAAAAGGGAAAGGGAAAATTGACCTAAGGACACTGGAGGACAGGAGGGTCAGGGGAGACATGATAACGACATATAAAATACTACACGGAATAGACAAGGTGACAAAGACAGGATGTTCCAGAGATGGGACACAAAAACAAAAGGTCACAATTGGAAATTGAAGAGTCCTATGAGTCAACGGATGTTAGAGAGTATTTTTTCAATCATAGAGTTGTCAAGAAGTGAAACATCCTAGAAAGTGACGTAGTGGAGGCAAGAATCATACATAGTTTTAAGACGAGGTTTGATAAAGCTCCTGGAATAGGGAGAGAGAGGATCTAGTAGCACTCAGTGAAGAGGCAGGGCCAGGAGCTATGAATCGACCCCTGCAACCACAGATAGGCGAGTACAAATAGGTGAGCACGCACACACACACACACACACACACACACACACACACACACACACACACACACACACACACACACACACACACACATATTCAAGACCCTGTATGCAACATATACCAGGCCCATGATGGAGTACACAACAACTGCTCGCAGAGATAAAGGGTGTGAGCTACGATGAGAGGATAAAGGAACAGAACTATTAGACGTTAAAGAAATGCTGAACAAAAGGAGACATGACAGCATCATACACAGTACTCGGATATTAGAAGGATATTGGGTAGCAATTCTACGGTCTCAAGGTGGTGAGGAGGAAAAAGTTATCATGGCGAAGATATGGTGGTGGCAAGCCCCATACATAGACTTAAGAGCAAGAACGATGGGGCGCACGAGGCATGGGGAAGGCAATTTGGCAATCATCAAGTAGAGAAACGAGGCCGTCAGCTGAGACTCGACCTCTGCAACCACATATGCATAAATACGTATAAGGACAGTACTAACAGTCACACATGATTCATCAAACAGTTTTATTCAGAAAACTGTTGTCGTTAAAGAGATATTTTCTGGATCCCACACAGTGGCGCACATCACTAAGATTATTCAAGAATATTTTAGGATAACTACGAAGGATTACCTGTGTGCGAAAGTTCCTTTGTCATACTGTGTTAATACGATTTATGCACTTACATACAAGTATGTGCGCAAGGAAGATAAATAAGCAAGTAATCCACTGTTACCTGAGTACGTGGGAAGCATCCTGGGTATCTTGAAAGTTTCCTAGGAGCAAGGGAAGCGTCTACATATATTTTAAGTTCCTTGTGTGGTTGGTTTCACCTGACTTCACGATTGCCACACTCATTAGTCTTTCCTCTGGCCTCCTGCCTCACAAGACTTAATTCATCGCCGCTCCTCATCAGGTGCGGTCATAATTCAGGCCTGAGACAGGGTAGTGCTGGCACCACACCCCCCCCTCAGCTGCTCTTACCTCACCATTATCCCCAGGGCTCCTTCCCAGCTCATTATTCCCCATACCTTGCCAAATAAATGAAGGCAATTTTTTTCCTCTGTTGGTAGCACGCATAATGACGTCCGTGTCGAGCGCGACAAGAATTAAACTGCTTGGGAAAAGAGTACAAGTATGTTCTTTACCACATGGCGACACATGCGGTAAAGATTACTTCTGTGGTCATGCTCCACTGCGAGGCGTGCTGATGTAGGTACTTCATGTACCTCATGTGCTGTGTTTACGAAGACGCTTCTATCACCCTGTCACCTCATTACCATCACTATCCCGTAAAAAATCCTGCAGGAGGTGTTTAAGCCACCTCAACCTCTTCACTCTACTATATGGCATCTTCCTGGAGGTTCATAAGCCACCCCAACACCTTCACTGTAATATGTGTCATCTTTCAACATATGCTTAAGCCGCTCCAACCCCTTCTTTCCCTTTAATTATACCGTCAGTGCTCTATACGCTCTATTATTTTTTAGATATATTTTTTTTTGGGGGGGGGGGATTTTCACGTCAAGAAGGGCTCCTCATACTGAGGCGATCCTCATGCTACTGAGGGGCTCCTCATACTACTGAGGAGCTCCTCATACTACTGAGGGGCTCCTCATACTACTGAGGAGCTCCTCATAATACTGAGGGGCTCCTCATACTACTGTGGGGTTCCTCATACTACCGAGGAGCTCCTCATACTACCGAGGGGTTCCTAACACTACTGTGGGGTTTCTCATACTACTGAGGGGCTCCTCATACTACCGAGGGGCTCCTCATACTACTGTTGGGTTCCTCATATTCCTGAGGAGCTCCTCATACTACCGAGGGGCTCCTCATACTACCGAGGGGCACCTCATACTACCGTCATGCTCCTCATACTACCGAGGGGCTCCTCATGCTACCGAGGGGCTCCTCATTCTACCGAGGGGTTCGTCATACTACCGAGTTGCATCTCATACTACCGATGGACTCCTCATACTACCATGGGGCTCCTCATACTACCGAGAGGCTCCTCATACTACGGAGGATCTCTTCATACTACCGAGGGGCTCCTGATACTACCGAGGGGCTCCTGATACAACCGAGGTGCTCCTCATACTACCGAGGGGCTCGTCATACTACCGAGGGGCTCGTCATACTACCGAGGGGCTCCTGATACTACCGAGGAGCTCCTCATACTACCGAAGGGCTCCTCATACTACGGAGGGCTCCTCATACTACTGAGGGGCTCCCCATACTACCGAGGGGCTCCTCATGCTACCGAGGGGCTCCTCATACTACCGAGGAACTCCTCATACTACCGAAGGACTCCTCATACTACCGAAGGGCTCCTCATACTATCGAGAGGCTCCTCATACTACCGAGGGGCTCCTCGGTGAGAGGTTCCTCAATAATTAGGGGCTCCTCATACTACCGAGGGGCTGCTCATACTGCTGAGAGGCTCCTCATACTACTGAGGGGGCACCTCATACTACCGAGGAGCTCCTCATACTACCGAGGGGCTCCTCATACTACCGAGGGGCTCCTCATACTACCGAGGGGCTTATACTACTGAAGGGCTCGTCATACTACCGAGGGGCTCGTCATACTACCGAGGGGCACCTCATACTACCGAGGAGCTCCTCATACTACCGAGGGGCTCCTCATACTACCGAGGGGCACCTCATACTACCGAGGAGCTCCTCATACTACCGAGGGGCTCCTCATACTACCGAGGGGCACCTCATACTACCGAGGGCTCCTCATACTACCGAGGGGCTCGTCATACTACCGAGGGGCTCCTGATACTACCGAGGAGCTCCTCATACTTCCGAGGAACTCCTCATACTACCGAAAAACTCCTCATACTACCGAAGGGCTCCTCATACTATCGAGAGGCTCCTCATACTACTGAGGGGCTCCTCATACTACCGAGGGGCTCCTCATGCTACCGAGGAGCTCCTCATACTTCCGAGGAACTCCTCATACTACCGAAGGACTCCTCATACTACCGAAGGGCTCCTCATACTATCGAGAGGCTCCTCATACTACCGAGGGGCTCCTCAATGAGAGGCTCCTCCATAATGAGGGGCTCCTCATACTACTGAGGGGGCACCTCATACTACCGAAGGGCTCCTCATACTATCGAGAGGCTCCTCATACTACCGAGGGGCTCCTCAATGAGATGCTCCTCAATAATTAGGGGCTCCTCATACTACTGAGGGGGCACCTCATACTACCGAGGGGCTGCTCATACTGCTGAGGGGCTCCTCATACTACTGAGGGGGCACCTCATACTACCGAGGAGCTCCTCATACTACCGAGGGGCTCCTCATTCTACCGAGGCGCTCCTCATACTACCGAGGGGCTCCTCTTACTACCGAGGGGATTCTCATACTACCGAGGGGCTCCTAATTCTGCTGAGGCGCTCCTCATACTACCAAGGGGCTCCTCATACTACCGAGGGGCTCCTCATTCTTCTGAGGGGCTCCTCATACTGCGGAGGGGCACCTCATACTACCGAGGGGCTCCTCATACTCCCGAGGGGCTCCTCATACTACCGAGGGGCTCCTCATACTACCGAGGGGCTCCTCATACTACCGAGGGGCTCCTCATTCTACTGAGGGGCTCCTCATACTGCGGAGGGGCACCTCATACTACCGAGGGGTTCCTCATACTGCCGAGGGGCACCTCATACTACCTGGTGGTTAACGCTCTCGCTTCACACGGTGAGGGTCCGGGTTCGATTCCCAGCCAGAGTAGAAACATTGGACGTGTTTCTTTCCACCTGTTGTCTATGTTCCCCATCAGTAAAATGGGTACCTGGGTGTTAGTCGACTGGTGTGGGTCGCATCCTGGGACACTGACCTAAGGAGGCCTGGTCACAGACCGGGCCGCGGGGGCGATGACCCCCGGAACTCTCTCCAGGTAAACTCCAGGTAAACTCCAGGGGCTCCTCATACTACCGAGGGGCTCCTCATACTACCGAGGGGCTCCTCATACTACCGAGGGTCTCCTCATACTACCGAGAGGCTCCTCATACTACCGATGAGCTCCTCATACTACCGAGGGGCTCCTCATACTACCGAGGGGCTCCTCATACTTCCGAGGGGCTCCTCATACTGCTGAGGGGGCACCTCATACTACCAAGGGGCTCCTCATACTACCTAGGGTCTCCTCATACTACCGAAGGGCTCCTCATACTACCGATGAGCTCCTCATACTACTGAGGGGCTCCTCATACTACTGAGGGGGCTGCTCATACTACCGAGGGGCTCCTCATACTACCTAGGGGCTCCTCATACTACCGAAGGGCTCCTTATACTACCGCTGAGCTCCTCATACTACTTAGGGGCTCCTCATACTACTGAGGGGCTCCTCATACTGCTGAGGGGGCTTCTCATACTACCGAGGGGCTCCTCATACTACCGAGGGGCTCCTCATACTACCGAGGGGCTCCTCATACTGCTGAGGGGGCACCTCATACTACCAAGGGGCTCCTCATACTACCTAGGGTCTCCTCATACTACCGAAGGGCTCCTCATACTACCGATGAGCTCCTCATACTACTGAGGGGCTCCTCATACTACTGAGGGGGCTGCTCATACTACCGAGGGGCTCCTCATACTACCTAGGGGCTCCTCATACTACCGAAGGTCTCCTTATACTACCGCTGAGCTCCTCATACTACTTAGGGGCTCCTCATACTACTGAGGGGCTCCTCATACTACTGAGGGGCTCCTCATACTGCTGAGGGGGCTTCTCATACTACCGAGGGGCTCCTCATACTACCGAGGGGCTCCTCATACTACCGAGGGGCTTCTCATACTACCGAGAGGCACGTCATACTACCGAGTGGCACGTCATACAACCGAGGGGCTCCTCTTACTACCGAGGGGCTCCTCATACTGAGGGGCTCCTCATAGTACCGAGGGGCTCCTCATAGTACCGAGGGGCTCCTCATACTACCGAGAGGCTCCTCATACTACCGAGGGGCTCCTCATAGTACCGAGGGGGCTCATAGTACCGAGGGGCTCCTCATACTACTGAGGGGCTCCTCATACTACCGAGGGGTACCTCATACTACCGAGGGGCTCCTCATACTACCTAGGGGCTCCTCATAGTACCGAGGGGCTCCTCATACCGAGGGGCTTCCAATACTACCGATGAGCTCCTCATACTACCGAGGGGCTGCCAATGCTACCAAGGGGCTCCTCATACTACCGAGGGGCTCCTCATGCTATCGAGGGGCTTCTCCTCATAGTACTGAAGGGCTCCTCATACTTCCGAGGAGCTCCTCGTACTACCGAGGGGCTCAGAGTACCGAGGGGCTCCTCATACTACCGAGGCGCTGCTCATACTACCGAGGGCCTCCTCATTTGTGAAATAGGAGCGCCTCTCCATTTTAATCTTTCAAATGTGATTGTCTTCTGTTTCTAAAACGCAGTAACGCTTGGTGATTATCCCTTCACGATGAATATAGTAGTAGCACTACTACTACTACGACTACTACGACTACTATTACTACTACTACTACTACTACTACTAAACAGATGTTTTGTGAGAAAGGTATCCCTTATTGCGTATCCCTAGTCTCCTGTACCTAACTGTATGCGAATGGAACAGTGCAGAATGCGTCATAAGTATGTAGGGAAGGTATATATTAACGCGGAAGATTTGAAGCCAATTAGAAGAAGCATTGACAAGTCATCATATTGAAATTATTCTGATTTCTTCTATAGAGCTGGCAAAATAGGACATACACAACCCAAATCTAATTCATATCTTTCCCTACCAAACACCAGCTTTGAAACTAAGCTGTCGAGACGTTTTGTTGATATCCTAAAGACATCAATAGTCTAAAATACCCGAGGAGAATGTTTGAAGCTAATCGGATGCGACATTCGGAAAGAGACGAAAAGCAGTTTTTCACTTTTGTCAATTTCTGTGGCTCCTAAACAGGTCAAGATCAATCTAAACGTTTCTAAAGGAAGATTAACGAGCTTTTAAGAAAGCAAGAGAGTAAATATATAAGTAACTTTTATTTAATCTTTGGATACATAATATATAAAAAATTGTTGCACTGACCCTGAGGGGAAGCAAATATGTGTTGATAAAAGTACATTATATGGATTTATTGTAGGAAAACCCCCTCTTTAAGGGGGGGCTTCTTGTCGTGGTAAAGAGGCTATCGGTCTACTCTAAGGAATTGGGCCTCTTGGTCTTCTTTCTCCGACCGAATCTGATTACCCCCGAATCCTCCATCCCTATCCCTTCCACCCCATACCCTCTCTTTTTCCCTTCCCTCCCCTTTCTTAACCCTCCCATTTCCCCCATCCCATTTCTAGCCTCTGGGACCCTTCCCTCTGGCGTTGCAATTTCTAGGTGGGCGGTGGCGTGCTGGGGTTCGTCCCCCTCCGCGAGGTCCCGCGGGGGTGGTGTGGTTTGCCGTGGAATCTGAATTGTCTGAGGATGCCTTACTCTCTTCCCGGTTTCAGGGTCGTTGGCGGGGTGCCCTTCGGATGACTGGTGTATCTCCAGAAGCTGCCTGTCGGTTTTGGGGCGTGGCAGCCGAAGGAGGTATGCTTTGTGGCGGGTTTCCGACTCTCCTTTCTTTGTCCACCGAGGTAACTCGGTATATGTGAGGCTGCTATCCTGGAGCGCTGGTTTACTGGCATGAAGGGTAGGGTATGGCACGGGTTCCACGTTGCATCTTCACTGCCAGTGGGCTTGAGGCCCTCTTGGATGAAGGGAGGAGCTTTCGGCCCCTCCATGCCTCCTAGCGACTGTCCTTCTGCTGTCCCATTTTTTTCCTTTCTTTTTTTCTTAAAATAGCAAGAAAGGAGATATCACGGAAGATGCACCTATTATTATGGTATCTTCACCTAGTGTAACCCTTCGTCCTCCCAGGCCCCATTCAGATCCCACACCCTGTTGTAACCCGGCTTCATTATTGGACCATTCTCTCGACTCTTCTCATACCCCTGTACCTTCTGCCGGTGGCACTTCGTCACCTTCTTCAGGTGCTGCGGCATCACCTGTTTCAGTTCATACCACTGCTTCTAGCACGGCTTTCACAATGCATCTGTTTCCCCGAATATGGTGCGACAGTTCCCGAATCTCCCACTACCATCAGGTCAGACCGCCCGCCGTTCTACTCCTAAGCATCCACGACAACCTACTGACGACAGTTCATCAATGACCGCTCAAAAACGACCTACACGACACTCACTACCTTTGAATACCGGACTAACGAGTACGCAATGGACAAAATTCTCTTCTTTACAAACATCTTTCTGACCACGGAATTGGTAAAGCTCTTTTACGGCATGGTGGCCAAAATATATCTTTCCATGCTCTTTGAAGCGGAGCGTGTGTCGTAACAGTGCAGAATTCAGAGCAAACTCGTGCCCTCATCTGCATCACTTCCATAGATAACATACCAGTCACCGTTTATAAGCACGCTACTCTTAATTCTTGCAGTCGTACTGTGGTCTTGCCGCATACCATTGAACAGAGTGATTTTTTGCCTTGCGGAGAGGATATTTTGGAACAATTACCCCTTCAGAACCTATCTATCCTCAAGTTAGATACGTACGTCCCTCCCTGCTCGTGGGCAGAGGCGTTTCCTAGTAACATCGCTCGTTTAACCTTCGACTGCAGTGAGCTTCTATCCTCTGTCTATATTGAGGGCCATCGTCTTGAGGTCCATCAAATTGTTCCCACTCCCCAACAGTGTCATAATTGCTGGTGTTTTGGACACCCCGGTTACCACTGCGGATCTGTGGTGGAATGCCCGGTCTGCGGTGCAGCAGATCATTACAGTAATCCGTGTAGTCTTCCCCCATCTTGTCTTAATTGCAAGGAGCCTCATCCTTCCTTTTCATGCCATTGTCAAGTTTATCGTAATGAATGATCCATTATCTTAAGGAGTGTGAGGGCCTCACACTATGGCTCTCTCTCAACTCTGCCTTCAAGGTAAACTCCCTCGTGTCCCGTATGCTCGGGTAGCCCGAAGACCAACCTCGACGGTCCTCCCGCCTCTCAATCCCTCTACGTCTGTGTCTTCTGGGGTTGCCCCAGTTCCTAATTCTTTTGCAGTTTTATCATCTGACACTCTTGCCTCTGCACGACTTCCTCCTACTTCATCTCACTCGCTTGCTTCTCAATCTACACAAGCTACAAAACCTCGCAGACTTGCACTTTCTTCTCGTCCATCGTGCTATTACATTCTTCAAATCCTTTACCTGACGAATCTTTTAATGAAAGCGTGCTTCTTGTGCGTATTGATATACCGTATCAACAAGTTTTTATTCATTCCCCACTGCATTCATTATTCTGCAGCTCGGAATTATTTACACAGATGGCTTGCAGTTTGCTCTTTCTCCCTCCCGTGCATTCTGTATCTCTGATATTACGTTTTTAATTTCTTCTCTACTGCCGCCCATCTTGTTGGGTGATTTTAATGCTCACCATCACCTGTGGGGAGGGTCCCACTGTGATTTTCGTGGTGATCAGTTGGATAGACTTATAGCTTCTCACCCTCTTCATATTTTAAATACAGGTGCTCCTACCCATTTTGACTTTCACACTCAGTCTCTCTCGTGCATTGATCTTTCCATCTGTTCCTCGCCCATTGCACTTGATTTCACGTAGCCTGTTCTTCCAGATTTACATGATAGTGATTACTTTCCTATCCTTCTTTCTTCTGCTACATATAACCTACCGTTTCACAACCTTTGTTGGCAATTGGCTCGAGCAGATTGGGACTTATATTCCCGTCTTACCGCCTGTTGTGAGGACCTCTTTTAGTCATCTATTGATGAACTGGCGCACCAATTTTCGACCTTAGTCTTGACTGCGGCGACTCGTTCTATCCCCCAAACCTCAGGTAGGCATTCTCAGACATGCATACCTTGGTGGTCTCCTACGTGTGGTCGCGCGTTTAAAACGTGGTGTGTGGGGCCATTATCGATATAACCGTACAGTGGAGCGTCTGTTGTTTTTTAATCAGGCAATGGCAGCTGCTCGCCGCATCATACGCGTACACGAGGCTAAACGTGCTTGTTGGTAAGACTATGTGCCTTCCATTATCTCATGCGGAAATTGTGTGGTAAGTACGCCCCGGACCCAGCTCCCGTTTTGTGGGTTGCTGGAGTTGATGTCGCAGAACCTTTAGAAGTTGCCACGGAAATTGGGAACTATCTTGTCCGTATCTCCCGAGGGCTTCACCTCTGTCCCTCATTTCTTGCGTCTAAACCTACCAGAGAGCAATTGCTCTTGTTTCTCCTCCAATGGATTGGAGCCATATTACTCTTCTAGAGTTGGAGTTCACCCTTTCCATGTGCCGGCCGTCGGCATCAGTATGCTACTGATGTTCACATCAGTATGCTACACCATCTCCATTCTACGGCCCTTCCTGTTCTTTTACGTCTTTTCAATCTAATTTGGAAGCGAGGGGTTCTCCCACAACACTGAAAATCAGCTACTGTATTACCGTTTCGCAAACCTGGTACCTCTGCTTGACACCTCTCACTATCTTCCCATTGCCCTGACGAGTGTGGTCTGCAAGGTGATGGAACGATTGGTGAATAGACGTCTGATGTGGATCTTAGAGACACACAATAGCCTTTACCCTGGCCAATATGGCTTTTGCAAAGGCCGCTCTACTTTATACCCCTTGCTCCACTTCGATACATATATTTGAAATGCCTTTGTTAACAACCACTCTGTCCTAGCGGTCTTTTTCGATCTAGAGAAGGCATATGACACTACTTGGAGGTATAAGATTCTAGCCCAAGCTCACTCCTTTGGCCAACATGGTAATCTGCTAAACTTCATCGCTGCTTTCTTGTGCGATAGACATTTTCGGGTCCGTATTGGCACTTCGCTTTCATCAGACTTTGTACAAGAATCCCACAAAGTTGTGTCCTCAGTGCTACTATTTTTCTCTTAGCTATAAATGACCTACCTTTCATTCTTTCTTCACATATTTGGTCATCACTTTATGTTGATGACTTCGCTATAGCTTACTCGGGTGCTGACCGTCGACTGGTAGCGGCCTCCCTTCAGGTAGTGATAGACCGAGTCTCCCATTGGACCACCTCTCATGGCTTTAAATTTTCCAGTACGAAAACCCGATTCATTACCTTCACTAGACACCCGCTTATACCGGATACTCCCTTGTACTTACACGGTTCACATATTCCGATATGTGATATGATCAGGTTTCTGGGCCTGCTCTTTGACCGCCAGGTGATGTGGAAACCTCGCATTTCTTCGTTAAAGACAACTTGCCATGGTCGGCTAAACCTCCTGAAGGTTCTTGCACATCGTTCATGGGGAGCAGGTCGTCGCACTCTCCTCCTTTTGCATTCCACCCTAGTCTTATCCAAGCTAGATTATGGTGACCAGATCTATTCTGCAGCTTCTCCCGCAACTCTAAGTTAGATCCTATTCATCACCAAGGTCTCCGCCTGTGCCTTGGTGTCTTTCGTTCGTCCCTTGTTGAGAGCCTCTATTCAGAGGCGAATTTTTCATCCTTGTCTGATCTTCGTGATGCTCTTTGCCTTCGCTATTATGTTCGATCCCATGACCTCTACAATCCTTCCATATATAGGATAGTCATTGATGTTAGTAAGCGTTCTTTATTTGTTCGTCTCCCCTATTTACTCTGTCCCTTTTCTCTCCGCTTACATTCGCTCTTGTCTACAGTTACCACCTTTCTATGTTCATGTAGCCTCTCACTTTTCCCTGTGACCTTGGGAAGTTCCAGCTGTTCATGTCTGTTCTTTCCTACTGCCATGCGCAAAAGCCCAACTACTTATGGTGGCTTCCCACTCCCTTTTTCTTGAACACTTCCGCCCTCATCTTCATGTTATCGCAGTGTACACCGATGGTTCTAAGTCTTCTGATGGCATCGGATTCGCAGCAGTGTTTCGGGACAGTGTCGTGCAAGGGCATTTATTACCCTCGGCTAACATTTTTACGGCTGAATTGTATGCCATTCTTGTAACACTTATACGTATTGCATCTATGTCTGTGTCACCATTTGTGATCATTTCAGACTCCCTTAGTGCTTTAAAGGCTATACGGACTTCAGTAAGGCTTTTGACACGGTCCCACATCAGAGACTATTGAGGAAAATTAAGGCGCATGGAATAGGAGAATTTTTTTTCCTGGATAGAGGCATGGTTGACAAGTAGGCAGCAGAGAGTTTACATAAATGGGGAGAAATCAGAGTGGGGAAGCGTCACGAGCGGTGTTCCACAGGGGTCAGTGTTGGGCCCCCTGTTCAAAATCTACATAAATGATATTGATGAGGGTATAAAGAGCGACATAAGCAAGTTTGCCGATGACACCAAAATAGGCCGTCGAATTCATTCTGGCGAGGACATTAGAGCACTCCACAAAGATTTGAATAGACTGATGCAGTGGTCGGAGAAGTGGGAGATGCAGTTTAGTATGGACAAATGCAAAGTTCTAAATGTTGGATTTGAGTGGGACTTGCAGTTGGATTTGAGTGGGACTTGCACATCAGAGCTTATTTCTTGGGTAGCATTGAAAATTGGGTTGTTCAAATGTTTGTTAGTGGGATGAATTGTAAAGGACCTGCCTAGTATGGGCCAACGGGCCTGCTGCAGTGTTCCTCCTTTCTTATGTTCTTATGTTAAAATAACCATGACACATATAATCTAAATGTAGATCTTAACATTACGGATTGCGAAAAAGATTTAGGAGTTCTGGTTAGCAGTAATCTGATACCAAGACAACAGTGCATAAGTTTTCACAATAAAGCTAACAGAATCCTTGGCTTTATATCAAGAAGCATAAATAATAGGAGTCCTCAGGTTGTTCTTCAACTCTGTACATCCTTGGTTAGGCCTCATTTAGATTATGCTGCACAGTTTTGGTCACCGTATTACAGAATGGATATAAATGCTCTGGAAAACACACAAAGGAGGATGACAAAGTTGAACCCATGTATCAGAAATCTTCCCTACGAGGATAGACTGAGGGCCCTGAATCTGCACACTCTAGAAAGGCGTAGAATTAGGGGGGATATGATTGTGGTGTATAAATGGAAGACAGGAATAAATAAAGGGGATGTAAATAACGTGTTGAAAATATCTAGGCTAGACAGAACTCGCAGCATTGGTTTTAAGTTGGAAAATTCAGATTCAGGAAGGATATAGGAAAGCACTGGTTTGGTAAGAGTTGTGGATGAGTGGAACAAACTCCCAAGTACAGTTATAGAGTCTAAAACATTGTGTAGTTTTAAAAATTGGTTAGATAAATACGTGAGTGGGTGTGGGTGGGTGTGAGTTGGACCTGATTAGCTTGTGCTACTAGGTCAGTTGCCGTGTTCTTTCTTTAAGTGAATGTGACCTGACCTGACTAGGTTGAGGCATTGGCTTAAGCTGGCAGGAGACTTGGCCCTGCCTCGCATGGGCCAGTAGGCCTGCTGCAGTGTTCCTTCTTTCTTATGTTAACATAAGAACATAACATAAGAAAGGAGGAACACTGCAGCAGGCCTGTTGGCCCATACTAGGCAGGTCCTTTACAATTCATCCCACTAACAAACACTAACAAACATTTGACCTACCCAATTTTCAATGCTACCCAAGAAATAAGCTCTGATGTGCAAGTCCCACTCAAATCCAACCCATCCCACTCATGTATTTATCCAACCTAAATTTGAAACTACCCAAAGTCCTAGCCTCAATAACCCAACTAGGTTGTAAATGAATGGTTCAGAGAACCGACATGTTGATAAATTCTTCAAGATTCTCCTTTGTATGGACTGATGAAGCCACTGTGTGGCGAAACGTTTCCTCAATAAAGATACCCAAGAGTTGCACATGTGTCTAATTTATCAACATGTCGGTTCTCTGAACCATTCATTTACAAAGCTGTCAGACACTGCATCTTCTTGGGATCTTAATACTTGGGAATTCTTCGCTTGCCTAATTCTTGGGCACGACCTACTTCAACATTGAATAAGTGTTACACTGCCTCTGACTGCTTCACCTCTCCTGCCAACGGTATATAAGCTCCTTCTCAGCACGTATGCCGTATTCTATTCAAGATTGATGGACTGACCACATTGACTCAAGGTTGAGGGACTGATTACCTCATTCTCCTCCTATTCTTCAAGATTCTCCTTTGTATGGACTGATGAAGCCACTGTGTGGCGAAACGTTTCCTCAATAAAGATACCCAAGAGTTGCACATGTGTCTAATTTATCAACCCAACTAGGTAGAACTGTTCCACTCATCTACTACCCTATTTCCAAACCAATACTTACCTATGTCCTTTCTAAATCTAAACTTATCTAATTTAAATCCATTACTGCGGGTTCTCTCTTGGAGAGATATCCTCAAGACCTTGTTAATATCCCCTTTATTAATACCTATCTTCCACTTATACACTTCGATCAGGTCTCCCCTCATTCTTCGTCTAACAAGTGAATGTAACTTAAGAGTCTTCAATCTTTCTTCATAAGGAAGATTTCTAATGCTATGTATTAATTTAGTCATCCTACGCTGAATGTTTTCTAACGAATTTATGTCCATTCTGTAATATGGAGACCAGAATTGAGCTGCATAATCTAGGTGAGGCCTTACTAATGATGTATAAAGCTGCAGTATGACCTCTGGACTTCTGTTGCTTACACTTCTTGATATAAATCCCAGTAATCTATTTGCCTTATTACGTACGCTTAGGCATTGCTGCTTACCATAACCCCCAAGTCCTTTTCGCAATCTGTATGGCTAAGTTCTACATTATTTAACTTATAAGTGCTAGGGTTATGGACACTCCCGAGCTTCAGAACCTTGCATTTATCTACATTGAACTGCATCTGCCACTTTTCTGACCAAGAGTAGAGTTTGTCTAAATCCTCCTGAAGTTCCCTAACATCTACGTTTGAATCAATTATCCTACCTATCTTCGTGTCATCGGGGAATTTGCTCATATCACTAGTAATTCCTTCATCAAGATCATTGATATATATTATAAACAACAACGGGCCCAAGACTGATCCCTGTGGAACGCCACTTGTTACTGATCCCCACTCGGATTTAACCCCATTTATGGACACTCTTTGCTTCCTGTCTGTGAGCCATGATTCGATCCACGAGAGCACCCTTCCCCCAATGCCATGAGCTGCTACTTTCTTCAACAGTCTTTGGTGCGGAACTCTATCAAATGCCTTACTAAAATCTAAGTAAATAATATCAAATTCTTTATCGTGGTCAACAGCCTCAAAAGCTTTACTGAAGAAAGTCAATAAATTAGTTAGACAAGACCGGCCTCTTGTGAATCCATGCTGAGTATCATTAATCAAGCTATGCTTATCGAGATGGCTTCTTATAATCTCAGCTATAATTGACTCTAGTAATTTGCCTACAATTGAGGTCAGGCTTATTGGGCGGTAATTTGACGGTAACGACTTGTCCCCTGTTTTAAAAATAGGAATTACATTAGCCATCTTCCACATATCAGACACTGCACCTGTTTGAAGAGATAAATTAAAAATATTAGTTAATGGTTCACAGACTTCCATTTTGCATTCCTTTAGAACCCTTGAAAAAACCTCATCAGGACCCGGTGACTTATTTTGCTTCAGTCTGTCTATCTGCTTCACAACCATTTCACTAGTGACTGTGATGTTACATAATTTATCTTCTTCTGATCCACTATAAAAATTAATTACCGGAATATTATTAGTGTCTTCCTGTGTAAAAACCGAGAGAAAATAATTATTTAAAATCGAGCACATTTCATTCTCTTTGTCAGTAAGATGCCCATAGTTATTTTTAAGGGGACCTATCTTATCTCTGACTTTTGTTCTATAGACCTGGAAAAAACTTTTTGGGTTAGTTTTAGAATCCCTAGCAACTTTAATTTCATAGTTCCTTTTAGCTTTTCTTATCCCCTTTTTAATGTCCCTCTTAATGTCAATATACTGATTCATAAGATGACCCTCGCCTCTTTTGATACGCCTATAAATTCCTTTCTTATGCCCTAGTAGATATGTCAGCCTATTATTCATCCATTTTGGGTCATTTCTATTTGATCTAATTTCCTTATAAGGGATAAACATTCTTTGAGCAGCATGTATTGTGTTCAGAAAACTGTCATATTGATAGCTCTCTTCGTTACCCAAGTCAACAGATGATAAGTGTTCTCTAAGCCCATCGTAATCTGCTAAGCGAAAATCTGGGACTGTTACTGAGTTATCCCTACTATCATACTTCCATTCAATTCTACATGTAATTGATTTGTGGTCGCTAGCACCCAGTTCCTCTGAAACTTCTAAATTATTAACAAGGGATTCATTGTTTGCCAGAACTAAGTCAAGCAGGTTATTACCCCTTGTAGGTTCTGTCACAAACTGCTTCAAAAAACAATCCTGAACTACTTCTAAGAAATCGTATGATTCTAAATTCCCAGTCAAGAAATTCCAATCAATATGACTAAAGTTAAAGTCTCCTAGAATTACTACATTATCGTGCCTTGTGGCCCTAACAATTTCCTCCCATAGTAGTCTTCCCTGGTCCCTATCTAAATTTGGGGGACGGTATATCACACCTAAAATTAATTTTTGATGCCCCTCTGAAAATTCTATCCAAACAGACTCTGTGTTACTTCAGACTTAATACCCGGTTTTATGCAACAGTTCAAGCGATCTCGGACATACAATGCCACCCCACCCCCCTTCCCGATACTTCTATCTACTTGGAACAATTTAAAACCCTGAATGTGACATTCTGCAGGCATGTCCCGACTTTTTGAATTAAACCACGTCTCAGTAATGGCAAATACATCTATGTTACCTGCACTAGCAACTAGTCTCAACTCGTCCATCTTATTCCTAAATAAATATTTAATGACCCTCCTATCTCTTTACCCTTCCTGCTCCTTTCTGTTATTCCACTAAACCTATTACTGTCATTGTCAATTAGTGCCACTGGCTTTCCAATATCCTCCTCATTTTGCCTATTACTAGTTCTCCTAGTACTCATGTTACTACCCTGCGACTTCACAGTTTTCCCGCCAAAACCCATACCACTAACTATTCCTAGTTTAAAGACCTAACAGCTCCCTCCACTGCGTTGGCCAGTGCTCCCACCCCACACCTAGACAAGTGAACCCCATCCCTGGCATACATGTCATTTCTGCCATAGAAGAGGTCCCAGTTGTCAATGAATGTTACCGCATTTTCCTTACAGTATTTGTCCAGCCAGCAATTGACACCAATTGCTCTGGACAACCATTCATTTCCAACTCCTCTCCTTGGCAAAATGCCACATATGACAGGTTTCCCACCCTTCTTCCTAATTATCTCTATTGCTGACCTATACCTGCTAATCAGGCCCTCACTCCTACGTCTGCCAACATCGTTGCCTCCAGCACTGAGACAGATAATAGGATTGCTCCCATTACCTCTCATGATGTCATCCAGATGGCTAACAATATCCTTCATCCCAGCCCCAGGAAAACACACTCTCTGCCTCCTACTCCTATCCTTCAAACAGAATGCCCTATCCATGTACCTAATCTGGCTATCCCCAACAACAACAATGTTTTTACCTTCCTTGGCGTCGTCCGTAGTGATGCTCCGAGTAGTCGACTCACATTCGCCAGGTAGCATTACACCACTTATAGAATTCGTCATGACGTTCTCGATGGTCTTCGTTGGGGTTTCTAGGGATGTCTCACTCACGTCTGCCAATGCTTCCTTGGTGCTCGTTGTGGCATTCCCAGTAGAACACTCACATTCGTCAGGTAGCACCGAGAATGAGTTGGAAGTTTCCACAGCAGTCTTCTGGTTTCTCGTTGTTTCTGCCTCTCCAACCGTTTTCTTAATCTTCAGGTTGGTTCCATGTTGCCCTGCCACTGACCAAGCTCCCCTCTTAACCTGGGGACTCACAACAGGAGGATTACTACGAATCCTCTTGTTCTCCTCCGTTAATCGCCGTATCTCCAGTTTAGCAACTCTGAGTTCTTCTCTCAGCTGCTGGTAAAGCTGCTCAAGAGAGGGCATCCTGGTTCAGATTCACAGAGAGCACACAAACAGGTCTTCACAGAGCTAAGTACACGTCACCACTGAGCTAAGTACACGTCACCACTCTAGTTCTTTGTATCCAACTTTGGTTACACAGTATCTCTAGCAAACTCAGAGATATTGTTTTTTGCTGGGTCCCTGGTCATGTTGACATACAGGGCAATGAACAGGTGAACACTACTGCAGGTCAGCAGTACATGACCTCCCAGTTTCATATAGAGGTGTTCCATTCATGGACTATTTTGCTGTAATTACTACCCGTCTTCGAACCCGTTGGCAACAACGTTGGTCTGATCTGCTCCACAACAAACTTCATTCTGTTAAGCCGAGTACAGGTTTCTGGCCGTCTTCCTGTCATCGGTGTCGGGGTTGAGAGACTACTCCCGTCTTCGCATCGGCCATACTCGTCTTACTCACGGGTATCTCATGGAGAGGCGTCCTGTTCCTCTTTGTGAGAATTGTCAAGTTCCAGTATCTGTCAGCCATATTCTGTTGGACTGTCCACTCTATCAACAAGCACGAAGAATTTACCTTCAACGTCGTCTGTACTCTGCTGCTCTTTCCTCACCTTCCCTTCTTGGTGACAGACCCTCCTTTAATCCAGACTTTCTCATTGCCTTTTTGACAGCAACTGATTTACTACACAAACTCTGATGATATGTCTGGCACTCTTTTCAGCCCTTTCCACCTTAATCTCTAGCTACCCTCTACCCCCTGCACTATCCATTGCCCCGCAACATTTCATAACCGACCCATTACCCCTGCATCCTTCCCTGCCCTGATGTGCAGTATAACTCTTGTGGTTTAGCGCTTCTTTCTGATAATAATAATGTAAGAAAACCCAAGAAGTTAAACAGAATTTTTTTTATCAAAACTGACATTCTTCACTTCTTTCACAGAAACCATTTTGGCTAAATTGACATGTATACCTGGAGTATACCTGGAGAAGGTTTCGGGGGTCAACGCCCCCGGGGCCCGGTCTGAGACTAGGCCTCATGGTGGATCAGGGTCTGTTCAAGCAGGCTGTTACTGCTGGCCGCATGCAAACTGATGTACGAACCACAGCCCGGCTGGTCAGGTGCTGACTTTAGGTACCTGTCCAGTGCCTTGTTGAAGACAGTCAGGCATCTATTGGTAATCCCCTTGTGTATGCTGGGAGGCAGTTGAACAGGCTTAGTCCCCGGACACTTATAATGGTGTCTCTCAGTGCACTCGTGGCGGCCCTGCTTTTCATTGGGGGAATGTTGCATCTTCTTCCGAGTCTTATGCTTTCATAGGGAGTGATTTTCGTGTGCAAATTTGGTACTAATCCTTCTAGAGTTTTCCAAGTGTACATTGTAATGTATCTCTCTCGCCTGCGTTCCAGGGAATACAAATCAAGGGCCTTCAACAGTTCCCAGTAATTTAGGTGCTTTATCGTACTTATGTGTGCCGTGAAAGTTCTTCATACACTCTCCAGGTCAGTAATTTCACCTGCCTTGAAAGGGGCAGTTAGCATACAGTAGTATTCCAGCCTAGAGAGAACAATCGATTTGAAGAGAATCATCATGGGCTTGGCTTCCCTAGATTTGAAGGTTCTCATTATCCTTCTTATCATTTTCCTAGCAGATGCGGTAAATACATTGTTGTGATCTTTGAAGGCGAGATCCTCTGACATTATCACTCCCAGGTCTTTCACATTACTTTTTCGCTCTATTGTATGGATGAAATTTGTCGTATGCCCTGATAAAGTTTTAATTTCAACAAGTTTTCCATATCTGAGTAGTTGAAAATTCTTTTCATTGAACATCATAGTGTTTTGAGTGGCCTATTTGAAGGCTTGGTTGATGTCCGCATGTAGTCTTGTGGTGTCTTGCGATGGAGGTCATTGTCATGGCAATCCGGGTGTCAGAGGAATAGAATGACAGTGAATACTGTGCCTTTTGGAACAGAGTTTTCATCGTAGCTGCCTCAGACTTTACTCTGTTTGCAATTACTCTTTGTGTTCTATTTGTCAGGAAGTTATAGACTCGTCTACCAACTTTTCCTGTTATTCCTGTATCACGCATTTTGTGTGCTATTACACCATGGTCACACTTGTCGAACGCTTTTGCATGATACTTTGGTGTTGACAAGAGGTATGGGTATAGTAAATGAAGAATCAAACACAAAGTGGGAGTTGTTACAGTTTCTTTTTGTTGATGACTGTGATTTTGGGAGATTCTGAGCAGAAGTTGCAAAAGTTGGTCGACGAATTTAGTAGGGAATGTGAAAGAAGGAAATTAAAAGAGAAGAATGGAAAGAGTAAGGTGATATATAAAAAATAGAAAATGAAATATTTGATATCAGACTGGAGGGATGGAGTATGGAGGAAGTGAATATATTCAGATATTTGGGAATGGGTCTATGAATGACGTGGTAAACCATGTAATCGACGAGGGGGAAAAATGGTGAGTGGTGCATTTTGGAGTCTGTGCCATCATTTCCCTGCTGACCGTGCTACTGGCAAGTCAAAGTCGCTCTACCTCAAAAAGTATTCCTTCGATCGCCGTGGGATAGGAGAATTTGTAACTTACACACCGTCGCCTTTACTCCTTCACGATGCTTTTGTATCACGTAAAGATTAAACCAGCCAATCGAGTCATAAATTACTCCACCCTTGCTGCCCATGTAATGACCTCCTTGCAGGTCAAATTTGCAGCCATCCATTCACTGAAAGACTCCTTTATTGTCGTCCGTACTGACGACAAAGAAGTATCAAAACTCATTGACGACATTGCAATGAAAACACTCAGAGACCGACAGTTCAACATATCTCCTTTTCCATTCCTGCTGGCGAAACCTTCTGTTTTTGTAAAACGGCTGGACAAGATCGTCACATCTTTATAAGTTGCTGACCGGAAGACCTCTATCGAAGAACACAACACTTGGGCCTCGGTAGACACCATAACACGAATTCCCAGTGCCTCTTCAATGATCAAAATTACCATTTCAAACATCGCTATGGCTACCCAAGTGCTCTCTGACGGATTAGCCATCTCATATTATCATATACATTCACGCCACATAGAACCAGAACGTTTCGTTCATGTCTCACCCTGCTAGAACTGTTGCTCTTACCATCGCTCAACGAACGACTGTCCAA
This sequence comes from Cherax quadricarinatus, assembly GCF_038502225.1. Lineage (NCBI taxonomy): Eukaryota > Metazoa > Arthropoda > Malacostraca > Decapoda > Parastacidae > Cherax > Cherax quadricarinatus. The sequence continues at coordinate 38,318 of NW_027196932.1, read as the reverse complement.
TTAAAGTAAAGAAAGTCTTTTCCAACTGCGGAAAAGAAAATCACGACTTCAAAGCCTGCACCACCACAGTGCTACTCCAACCTGCCTAAATTACAACGGTACTCATCATACCCTTGCAGGAGGAATTTGAGGTAATCAGTCCACCAATCTTGAAAAGAATACAGCATATGTGCGAAGAAGTGGCTGATATACTGTAGGCAGATGATGAGGTGCAGCAGTTGTAGATGATAACACATTTGTCCAATGTGCCAGTAGATCGTGCCCAAAGGTTAGGCAAGTAAAGAATTCCCAAGTATTAAGATCCCAAGAAGTTGCAGTGTCAAACGGAAATGTATCAGAATCCTGTATAACCCTAGTGGTTTAGCGTTTTTTTTTGGGGGGGGGGATATTAATACTTGGGAATTCTTCGCTTGCCTCACCCTTGGGCACGACTTCCACACTGAACAAATGTGTTATCACCTACGACTGCTGCACCTCATCATCTGCCTACAGTATAATAGCCACTTCCTCGCACATATGCTGTATTCTTTTTCAAGAATGATGGACTGATTACATCGACTCAAGGCTGAAGGACTGATTACCTCAAACTCCTCGTGTTCTTCAGGAGTCTCCTTTGTATGGACTGATGAAGCCACTGTGTGGCGAAACGTTTCCTTATTAAAGATACCCAAGTGTTGCACATGTGCCTAATTTATCAACTTGTCGGTTCTCTGAACCATTCATCTACATACTCTTCCCTCCTTGCATCACTTCTACTTTGTAAAAACCTCTCACATGGTAACTTTTTCTCCCTTACTACTCTCTTTACATCATTCCACCAATCACTCTTCTTCCCTCCCGCACCCACTTTCCTGTAACCACAAACTTCTGCTGAACACTCTAACACTAAATTCTTAAACCTATCCCATACATCTTCGACCCCATTGCCTATGATCTCACTAGCTCATCTATCCTCCAATTGTTGTTTATATCTTACCCTAACTGCCTCCTCTTTTAGTTTATAAACCTTCACCTCTCTCTTACTTGATGCTTCTATTTTCCATGTATCCCATCTATCTTTTACTCTCACTGTAGCTACAACTAAAAAGTGATCTGATCTGTGGTCCCTCTGTAAACATGTACATCCTGAAGTCTACTCAGCAGTCTTTTATCTACCAATACATAGTCCAACAAACTACTGTCATTACGCCCTACATCATATCTTGTATACTTATTTATCCTCTTTTTCTTAAAATATATATTACCTAAAACTAAACCCCTTTCTATACAAAGTTCAGTCAAAGGGCTCCCATTATCATTTACACCTGGCACCCCAAACTTATCTACTACACCCTCATATATATATATATATATATATATATGTCGTGCCGAATAGGCAGAACTTGCGATCTTGGCTTAAATAGCAACGCTCATCTTGCCATATAGGACAAGTGAAAATTTGTGTATGCAATAATTTCGCCAAAATCATTCTGAACCTAACGAAAAAAATATATTTCACTGTGTTTGTTTAGTATTAAATTATTGTAAACAAATCAAAAATATATTTAGTTGGGTTAGGCTAAAATAAATTATTCTTGTTATAATAAGGTTAGGTAAGTTTTCTAAGTTCTTTTTGGTGCAAAATTATAATTTTTTACATCAACATTAATGAAAAAAATATATCTTTAAACGTATAAGAGAAAATTTTAGAAAGGACTTAATTTTAAATGAGTTCTTGCTAATTGACCAGTTTTACATATTCGGCACGACATATATATATATATATATATATATATATATATATATATATATATATATATATATATATATATAAATGTCGTGCCGAATATGTAAAACTGGTCAATTAGCAAGAACTCATTTAAAATTAAGTCCTTTCTAAAATTTTCTCTTATACGTTTAAAGATATATTTTTTTCATTAATGTTGATGTAAAAATTTATAATTTTGCACCAAAAGAATCTTAGAAAACTTACCTAACCTTATTATAACAAGAGCAATTTATTTTAGCCTAACCCAACTAAATATATTTTAGATTTGTTTACAATAATTTAATACTAAACAAACACAGTGAAATATATTTTTTTCGTTAGGTTCAGGATTATTTTGGCGAAATTATTGCATACACAAATTTTCACTTGTCCTATATGGCAAGATGAACGTCGCTATTTAAGCCAAGATCGCAAGTTCTGCCTATTCGGCACGACATATATATATATATATATATATATATATATATATATATATATATATATGTCGTGCCGAATAGGCAGAACTTGCTATCTTGGCTTAAATAGCAACGTTCATCTTGCCATATAGGACAAGTGAAAATTTGTGTATGCAATAATTTCGCCAAAATCGTTCTGAACCTAACGAAAAAAAATATATTTGATTGTGTTTGTTTAGTATTAAATTATTGTAAACAAATCTAAAATATATTTAGTTGGGTTAGGCTAAAATTAATTGTTCTTGTTATAATAAGGTTAGGTAAGTTTTCTAAGATTCTTTTGGTGCAAAATTAAAATTTTTTACATTAACATTAATGAAAAAAATATATCTTTAAACGTATAACAGAAAATTTCAGAAAGGACTTAATTTTAAATGAGTTCTTGCTAACTGACCAATTTTACATATTCGGCACGACATATATATATATATATATATATATATATATATATATATATATATATATATATATATATGTATATATACACATATATATATACACATATATATGATGTCGTGCATAATATGTAAAACTGGTCAATTAGCAAGAACTCGTTTAAAATTAAGTCCTTTCTAAAATTTTCTCTTGTACGTTTAAAGATACATTTTTTTCATTAATTTTAATGTAAAAAAAATTAATTTTGCTCCAAAAGAATCTTAGAAAGCTAAACTAACCTTATTATAACAAGAACAATTTATTTTAGCCTAACCCAACTAAATATATTTTAGATTTGTTTACAATAATTTAATACCAAACAAACACAATGAAATATATTTTTTTCGTTAGGTTCAGAATGATTTCGTGAAATTATTACATACCCAAATTTTCGCTTGTCCTATATGGCAAGATGAGCGTTGCTATTTAAGCCAAGATCGCAAGTTTTGCCTATTCGGCAAGACATTATATATATATATATATATATATATATATATATATATATATATATATATATATATATATATATATATATATTGTACCCACGAAACGAGTGGTGTTGATCAATAACAACACTGCACTAGCCAAGGAGTCGAACCCGTGCTGCTTTGGCCTGCCTCATGGTGAGCGAAAACACATGGCGCTCTAGTCGACGGGACCACACAGTTCTTAACAATGGCGCATCCAGCCAATCTAGATGTTGTACCCGCCATCTAAGGACTTACATTGCATGGTCCAATGAGTTAGAGCGTCATGCGTGATTTTCGCTCACCATGAGGCGGGCCAAAACGACATGGGTTTGAATCCTTGGTTGAGTCAGTGTATAACCCGACATAGAATAGAAGGCCAAGACAAGAATATGGTGAAAGCAAGAGAGCAATAGTTGATACACTACGACTCATGAAATCGTAATGACACGATTGCTAGCAAACCATACCACGTGCGGGGCTTGAACCCGCGGTTAGAGAGTCGTAAAACTCCAGATTGACGCGTTAGCCATTTGACCAGCTGGCTAAAATAAGATTCAGCTAGAGTTCCTCACAGCAATGCTGCCGGGAGATTCGTCTGTAAAAACTTGTATTTTTGGTCAGTGGTGCCTACACTAACCTTCCTATGGTGTGTAATTATACCTAGTTGGATGAATCTTATTGTAGCTAGAGCTGGCTCAGTGGCTAAAGCATCGGTCTGGAGTTTTAGGACTCTAACGGTGGGTTCAGGCCCCGCCTGTGGTATGCTTTGATACACTAGCTGAGGTGGGAAGAAGGCCCCGCATGGGTAGGGCAGAGTTACTAGCTGTGGGTGTTTTCAATCACATGGAGATTGGGAAAATGTGAAGCCTCATCGGGGACTGGAAACGTGGAGGGTTAAGATGATGCAGGTGGTGCTGGAAAGCCTCGTGCATCAACTTGTTAGGGACAATACCAGAGAGAGAGAGAGAGTGAGAGAGAGAGAGAGAGAGAGAGAGAGAGAGAGAGGGAGGGGGGAGCAGAGGATGAGCCGGCATGGCTGGACCTCATATTCACCCTGAGTAGTTCAGACTTTAAAGATATCACATATAAAAGGCCCCTCGGAGTTAGTGATCACGCAGTACTGAGTTTCGAATATATTGAGTTACCTGTGCAGTGGGAAGCAGCTCGAGTAGGAAGGGAAGCCAAACTATACAAGAGAGGACTTTACAGGTAAGAGAAATTTCTTGCACGAGGTTCAGTGGAAAAGAGAACTGGTGGGAAAATCAGTAAATGAAATAATGGAATACATGAAAACAAAATGCAAGAAGGCAGAAAAGAGGCTCCTACCTATGGGCAACAGAAGCACTGGGAAGACCACGAGTCTTTTGCTCACCCAGAAATGTAGAGAAACCAAAATTAAGTGCACTAAAGAATGGAAAAATGCATAAAAGACCAAGAACCCAGGAAAATAAGGAGATTATTCGAATAGTCAGAAATGAATATGCACGGATAAGTAGGTAGGCCCAGCAGCTATACGAGAATGACATTGAAAGCCAAATCTGACCCAAAACTGTTATACAGCAACATCAGGAAGAAAACAACACTCAAAGACCAGGTATTCAGGGGTAGGAAGGATGGAGGGGAGATGACAAGAACTATGTGAAGAGCTCCTTGCGAGATTTAAAGAAGTATTTTCAGCGGAGACGGAAAGGTCTCATGCACACTGGAATGGTGGGGTACACAAGCGCTGGACATAATACACACTACCGAGAAGGTGAAGAGGCTGATAAGTGAACTAGATACTTCAAAGGTGGTGGGATCGAACATCTTTCCGTGAGTCCCGAGAGAGGGAGCAGAAGAGCCGTGTGTGCTACTAACAACAATTTTCAACCCATCTATCGAAATAGGGCAACTACCTGGAAAACAGTAAACGTAATCCCAGTTTTTAAGAAACACAGACACGCAGCATTAAATTACAGACCAGTGTCACTGACCTGTATAATATGCAAATTCATGGAGGAGCTTATCAGGGGAAGAGTAGTGGAGCACCTAGAAAGTAATGAGCTTATACACGACAATCAGTACAGTTTCAGTGAAGTGAAATACTGTGTCACAAACCTACTGGAGATTTACGACAAGGTAACAGAAGTAAGAAGAGAGAGAGAGAGAGAGAGAGAGAGAGAGAGAGAGAGAGAGAGAGAGAGAGAGAGAGAGAGAGAGAGAGAGAGAGAGAGAGAGAGAGAGAGGTGGGGGGTGGGGAAGTAAATTGCATTTTCCTGGACTTTACAGTCCAAGGAAATGCTTTCGACACAGCTCCACACAAGAGATTACTGCAGAAGCTACAGTAGCAGGCAGGAACAACAGGAAAGGCATTGCCATGGATCATTGAATGCCTGACAGAAAGGAAAGAAAGTGTGATGGTACATGAAGAGGTATCAGAGTGGGCTTCAGGGAAGAGTGGGGTTTCACAAGGGTCAGTCCTAGGACTGGTGTGGTTTCTAGTATATGTGAATGAAATGACGGAAGAAATAGATTCAGAGGTGTCTCTGTTTGAAGGCGATGTGAAACTAATGCGAAGAATTCAAATGGATGAGGATCAGTAGGACTTCAAAGGGATCTGGACAGGCTGTAAGCCTGGTTCAGCAAGAGGCTCCTGGATTTTACCCCCACCAAGTGCATGATCATGAAGATTGGATAATGTCAAAGAGTGCAAGAGGAGTACAAGTTAGGGAGACTATAGGCTACAACCTACACTCAAGAAAAAGGATCTTGGGGGATGAGTACTATACCGAGCACATCTCCTGAGGCACATCTACCAAATAACTGCTGCAGCATATGGGCGCATGGCCAACCTAAGAATAGCATTTCGATACTTGAGTAATGAGTCATTCAAGATATTGTACACTGTGTACATCATGCCCATATTGGGGTATGCAGCACCAGTATGGAACCCAAACTTGGTCAAGTACTTCAGTAAATTAGATAAAGTGCAAAAGTTTGTAGCAAGACTAGTTTCGGAGCTAAGGGGGTATATCCTATGAGAAAGGTTGAGGGAACGGCACTGGAAGAGACGACACTGGAAGACAGGAAGGATTTGAATGACATGTTAACGACATTAGAAATACTGAGAGAAATTGACGAGGTGGATAGGGAGAGGATATTTCAGAGGTGGAATACATCAACAAAGGGTCACAACTGGAAGTTCAAAACTTAAATGAGTCACAGGGAGGTTTGGATGTGCTTTTTTCAGTCATAGTGTTGTCAGGAAGTGGAACAATCTGGAGGTAGGATCCATAAGATAGCTTTACGAAGAGGCATAATAAATCTCATGGAGCAGGGAGAGAGTGGATCTAGTGGCAACCAGTAAAGAGGCGGGGCCAGGAGCTGTGACTCGAACCCAGCAACCACAAATACGTGAGTGAAAATGGTAAGTGAAAACAAACACACACACACACACACACACACACACACACACACACACACACACACACACACACACACACACACACACACACACACACACACACACACACAAGAGTAGGAGAGAAAACTAGGACAGCTTTCTACAAAAATGGAGACAGAGCTTTCTGTGAAACTGAAAAAGAGGTTCGAGGAGAAGAAGAAATGGGAGTCTCAAGTCGAAACTTCAGTAGCCAGGATAAGGGTCCTAGAAGATGAGGTAAGCAGATTGAAGCGAGTTACAGGGGTACTGACCAGAGACGACACAGCACATGAAGCTGGGAAGCCCAATGGGAAGGAGGTATAACTTACACTAGGGCCACAGCCTACCAAGGAGTGAAGAGGGAGAACAGCTGGGTGCAGGTGGAGAGGGGGATAGGTCAAATGCAGTGGCATGAGCATGCCAACAAGAGCTACTGGAAAAAAAATGAGAAAATGGCCATGTACAGACAGTAACCACAGTCACAGAGGGAAAGGCAATGGGAGGAAGAGAGGGTGAAGTCAGTGCTTATTCATGGGCTTCAGGAGAGCAAGGGAAGAACACACACTGAAAGGCAGCAGGCAGAAAGAAAGGAGATTGAGAACATCATCACAGAAATAGGTGAAGAGCATATGTCCGAGATTGCAAAATTTCAGAGAATAGGGGGTATTTGAAGGGGAGAAAATCAACCTGATTTTCGGGACAGAAACAGTGCAGAACAGGATCCTCCAAAAGAAACCATGGTTGAAGAACTCAACAGAATGCAAGAGTGTGTTCCTAGACCGAGATAGAACACAAAAGGAACGACAGCAGCTGAGGGAAAGGACAGAAAAGCGAAAGGAGCTAGGAGGAGAGACAAGAACAGAAACAGCAGAGGACAACCGGAGCAGGGCAGAGCAACAAGAGCAAGCACACACAGAATCATTCCCATAACCCCACACCCAATCGCACTACCCCTCACAAACCACAATCCACACCCACAGCTCCCAGCCAACACTTAGTTATAGAATCCCACAGTACACTGCCAGGTCCCCCACCCTCACAGACCCCCCAAAAAAACATAGTATTGGAGAGGAAACTGAGGGAATGGTGCACCAACGCTGATGGAATAAATAAGTGGGAGGAGTGGCACGAAAGAGTCAGAGGCATCACTGGACATCATAGCTCTCACAGAAACCAAGCTCACAGGTATGATAACAGATGCCATCTTTCCAAGAGGATATCAGATCCTGAGGAAAGACAGAGGGGTGCAGAAGTGGTACTGCTGGTCAAAAACCAATGGGGTTTTGATGAGCTTGAGAGAGGAGACTGTGGAGAAGAAAGGGATTACATATTAGGAACACTTCAGTCTGGAGGTATAACCCACCACAGAACAGCAGGAGGCCAAGGCAAGAGTATGATGAGAGTAATAGAATGATGGTTGACACACTGGCTGAAGTGGCAAGAAGGGCTCATGCGAACAGGGCAAAACTACTGATCTTGGATGACTTCAACCACAAGGAAATCGATTGAGAGAATTTGTAGCCACATGGGATCAAAGAAACGTGGTGGGCTAAGATGATGGAGGTGGTACTGGGAACTTTCATGTACCAACACATATGGGACACTACCAGAGAGAGGAGAGGATGAACCAACGACACTGGACCTAGTATTTACCTTGAGTAGTGCAGATATTGAGGACATCACATATGAAAGACCCCTTGGGGCCAGCGATCATGTGGTTTTAAGATTCGAATACACAGAGTTACAAGTGGAAGGGAGAGCAGGAAGAACCAGATAAATGAAGCCAAATACAAGAAGGGGAACTACGCAGGAATGAACTTTCTGAACTGGCTTCAGTGGGACAGAGAACTGGCAGGTAAGGAAGTTAACGAGATGACTACAATATGCAAGGAAGCTGAGGAGAGGTTTGTACCCAAGGGTAACAGGAATATGAAAAAGACAGCATGAGCCCATTGTTCACATAAAGGTGCAGGGAGGCCAAAACCAAGTGTGCTAGGGAATGGAAGAAGTATAGAAGGCAAAGGACCCAGGAGAATAAGGAGAGCAGTCATAGAGCCAGAAATGAACATGCACAGGTAAGAAGGGAAGCCCAACTGCATTATGAGAATGACATAGCAGCAAACGCCACATCTGACCCGAAGCTGTTGTACGGCCACATCGGAAGGAAAACAACAGTCAAGGTGCAGGTAATCAGGCTAAGGAAGGAAGGAGGAGAGATCACAAGAAATTACCGAGAAGTATGTGAGGAACTCAACGTAAGATTCAAGGAAGTGTTCACAGAGGATACAGAAGAGACTCCAGAAATACGGAGAGATAGGGTATGCCACCAAGTGTTGGACACAATACTTATATCTGAGGACGAAGTGAAGAGGCTGCTGAGTGAGCTAGACACCTCAAAGGCGATGGGGTCGGATAACATCTCTGCATGGGTCCTGAGAGAGAGTGCAGAGGCGCTGTGTGTACCCCTAACAACAATATTCAACACATCTATCGAAGCAGGGAGATTACCTGAGGTATGGAAGGCAGCAAATGTAGTCCCATTTATTAAAAAAGGAGACAGACAAGAAACACTAAACTATAGACCAGTGTCACTGACATGTATAGTATTCAAAGTCTTGGAGAAGATTATCAGGAGAAGAGTGGTGGAACACCTAGAAAGAAATGAGCTTTTCAACAACAACCAACATGGTTTCAGGGACGGGAAATCCTGTGTCACAAACCTATTGGAGTTCGATGACAGGGTGACAGCAGTAAGATAGGAGAGAGAGGCGTGGGTAGATGGCATTTTCTTCGACTGTAAGAAGGCGTTTGACACAGTTCCACTCAAGGATTACTGCAAAATCTGGAGGACCAGGCAGGGATAACAGGGAAGGCACTACAATGGATCAGGGAATACCTGTCAGGAATACAGCAGCGAGTCATGGTACGAGGCGAAGTGTCAGAGTGGGTGCTTGTGACGACTGGGGTTCCACAGGGGTTAGTCCTAGGACCGGTGCTATTTCTGGTATCTGTGAACGACATGACAGAAGGAATAGTATCCGAAGTGTCCCTGTTTGCAGATGACGTGAAGTTGATGAGAAGAATTCACTCGGACGAGGACCAGGCAGAGCTACAAAGAGATCTGGACAGGCTGCAGTCCTGGTCCAGCATTTGGCTTCTGGAGTTCAACCCCACCAAGTATAAAGTCATGAAGATTGGGGTTGGGCAAAGAAGACAACAGACGGAGTTCAGTCTAGGGGGCCAGAGACTACAACCCTCCCTCAAGGAAAAAAGATCTTGGGCTGAGTATAACACCAGGCACATCTCCTGAGGCGCACATCAACCACATAACTGCAGCAGCATATGGGCGCCTGGCAAACCTTAGACCAGCATTGTGCCATCTTAACAATGAATCTTTCAGGACCCTGTACACCGTGTACGTTAGGCCCATATTGGAGTATGCGGCGCCAGTTTGGAACTCACATCTAGCCAAGCACGTAAAGAAACTAGAGAAAGTGCAAAGGTTTGCAACAAGACTAGTCCCAGAGCTAAGGGGTATGTCCTACGAGGAGAGGTTAAGGGAAATCGACCTGACGACACTTGAGGACAGGAGAAATAGGGGGGATATGATAACGACATGTAAAATAGCGAGGGGAATTGACAAGGTGGACATAGAATGTTCCAGAGATTGGACACAACAAGGGGACACAGTTGGAAGCTGAAGACACAGATGAATCACAGGGATGATAGGAAGTATTTCTTCAGTCACAGAGTAGTCAGGAAGTGGAATAGTTTGGGAAGGGATGTAGTGGAGGCAGGATACATTCATAGCTTTAAGCAGAGGTATGATAAAGCTAATGGTGCAGGGACAGTGACCCAGTAGCTGCCAGTGAAGAGGCAGAGACAGGAGCTATGACTCGACCCCTTCAACCACAACTAGGCGAGTACACACACACACACACACATACACACACACACACACACACACACACACACACTCCATCATTACGTTTCCAACATCAAAATCTAAGACAATTCAAGAGTCATTACAGCGTCTTGTGGAATGTATGTGGAGGCGGCGTTAATGAGAGGAACATCAAGAAGCGCTGAGTTGGGGGGGGGAGGTAGGGAGAGAAAGAGAGAGAGAGAGAGAGAGAGAGAGAGAGAGAGAGAGAGAGAGAGAGAGAGAGAGAGAGATTGAGAGAGAGATTGAGCTAAATAACGAGAGATAAAGATGGGAATGAATAAGGATGAAGAGGAAAGAGAGGAGAAAAGGGAGGGGAAGAAAGGGAGACAGAAATGAAAGGGAGGTGTTGGGAGACAGGGGATGAATTGGTAAGAATATATACGAAAAATATGAAGAGAGAGAATAACTGTTGAAAGAGATTGTTAAAAAGAGGGAGAAAAGGCAAATATTGGTAAAGATAGACTGAAAGGGGAATGTGTTAGTTAATGAAAGCAGTGAGAGGAAAGATATGAAAATGACAAGAGAGAATAGGCAGAAAGGGAGATAGTAGAAAGAAAGGGCAAGAGGGACGGAGCAAGAGTGAGGGAAGGAATCAAGAGGTAAGGAGAAAGGACTGTGTTCAGGAAAGAAGTGAATAGTGTATGATGGAGGGCAGAGCAGTGTAGACATGTGTTGAAGGTTGAGGGAGAGAGGGAGGAGTGTGTGGGAGAGGTAAGATAGAATGGAAGGCGAGGTAGGGAGGAGTATATTGGAGAGGTAAGATAGAATGGAAGGCGAGGTAGGAAGGAGTATATTGGAGAGGTAAGATAGAATGGAAGGCGAGGTAGGGAGGAGTATATTGGAGAGGTAAGATAGAATGGAAGGCGAGGTAGGAAGGAGTATATTGGAGAGGTAAGATAGAATGGAAGGCGAGGTAGGAAGGAGTATATTGGAGAGGTAAGATAGAATGGAAGGCGAGGTAGGGAGGAGTATATTGGAGAGGTAAGATAGAATGGAAGGCGAGGTAGGAAGGAGTATATTGGAGAGGTAAGATAGAATGGAAGGCGAGGTAGGAAGGAGTATATTGGAGAGGTAAGATAGAATGGAAGGCGAGGTAGGAAGGAGTATATTGGAGAGGTAAGATAGAATGGAAGGCGAGGTAGGAAGGAGTATATTGGAGAGGTAAGATAGAATGGAAGGCGAGGTAGGAAGGAGTATATTGGAGAGGTAAGATAGAATGGAAGACGAGGTAGGAAGGAGTATATTGGAGAGGTAAGATAGAATGGAAGGCGAGGTAGGTAGGAGTATATTGGAGAGGTAAGATAGAATGGAAGACGAGGTAGGAAGGAGTATATTGGAGAGGTAAGATAGAATGGAAGGCGAGGTAGGAAGGAGTATATTGGAGAGGTAAGATAGAATGGAAGGCGAGGTAGGAAGGAGTATATTGGAGAGGTAAGATAGAATGGAAGGCGAGGTAGGGAGGAGTATATTGGAGAGGTAAGATAGAATGGAAGGCGAGGTAGGAAGGAGTATATTGGAGAGGTAAGATAGAATGGAAGGCGAGGTAGGGAGGAGTATATTGGAGAGGTAAGATAGAATGGAAGGCGAGGTAGGAAGGAGTATATTGGAGAGGTAAGATAGAATGGAAGGCGAGGTAGGAAGGAGTATATTGGAGAGGTAAGATAGAATGGAAGGCGAGGTAGGAAGGAGTATATTGGAGAGGTAAGATAGAATGGAAGGCGAGGTAGGAAGGAGTATAGAATGGAAGGCGAGGTAGGGAGGAGTATATTGGAGAGGTAAGATAGAATGGAAGGCGAGGTAGGAAGGAGTATATTGGAGAGGTAAGATAGAATGGAAGGCGAGGTAGGGAGGAGTATATTGGAGAGGTAAGATAGAATGGAAGGCGAGGTAGGGAGGAGTATATTGGAGAGGTAAGATAGAATGGAAGGCGAGGTAGGAAGGAGTATATTGGAGAGGTAAGATAGAATGGAAGACGAGGTAGGGAGGAACATATTGGAGAGGTAAGATAGAATGGAAGGTGAGGTAGGGAGGAGTATATTGGAGAGGTAAGATAGAATGGAAGGCGAGGTAGGAAGGAGTATATTGGAGAGGTAAGATAGAATGGAAGGCGAGGTAGGAAGGAGTATATTGGAGAGGTAAGATAGAATGGAAGGCGAGGTAGGGAGGAGTATATTGGAGAGGTAAGATAGAATGGAAGGCGAGGTAGGAAGGAGTATATTGGAGAGGTAAGATAGAATGGAAGGCGAGGTAGGGAGGAGTATATTGGAGAGGTAAGATAGAATGGAAGGCGAGGTAGGAGGAGTATATTGAGTATATTGGAGAGGTAAGATAGAATGGAAGGCGAGGTAGGAAGGAGTATATTGGAGAGGTAAGATAGAATGGAAGGCGAGGGTAGGAAGGAGTATATTGGAGAGGTAAGATAGAATGGAAGGCGAGGTAGTGAGGAGTATATTGGAGAGGTAAGATTGACTGGTTGGCGATGTAGGGAGGAGTATATTGGAGAGGTAAGATAGAATGGAAGGCGAGGTAGGGAGGAGTATATTGGAGAGGTAAGATAGAATGGAAGGCGAGGTAGGGAGGAGTATATTGGAGAGGTAAGATAGAATGGAAGGCGAGGTAGGAAGGAGTATATTGGAGAGGTAAGATAGAATGGAAGACGAGGTAGGGAGGAACATATTGGAGAGGTAAGATAGACTGGAAGGGGAGGGAGGGAGGAGCATATTGGAGAGGTAAGATAGAATGGAAGGCGAGGTAGGAAGGAGTATATTGGAGAGGTAAGATAGAATGGAAGACGAGGTAGGGAGGAGTATATTGGAGAGGTAAGATAGAATGGAAGGCGAGGTAGGGAGGAGTATATTGGAGAGGTAAGATAGAATGGAAGGCGAGGTAGGAAGGAGTATATTGGAGAGGTAAGATAGAATGGAAGGCGAGGTAGGGAGGAGTATATTGGAGAGGTAAGATAGAATGGAAGGCGAGGTAGGAAGGAGTATATTGGAGAGGTAAGATAGAATGGAAGACGAGGTAGGGAGGAACATATTGGAGAGGTAAGATAGAATGGAAGGTGAGGTAGGGAGGAGCATATTGGAGAGGTAAGATAGAATGGAAGGCGAGGTAGGGAGGAGTATATTGGAGAGGTAAGATAGAATGGAAGGTGAGGTAGGGAGGAGTATATTGGAGAGGTAAGATAGAATGGAAGGCGAGGTAGGGAGGAGTATATTGGAGAGGTAAGATAGAATGGAAGGCGAGGTAGGAAGGAGTATATTGGAGAGGTAAGATAGAATGGAAGGCGAGGTAGGAAGGAGTATATTGGAGAGGTAAGATAGAATGGAAGACGAGGTAGGGAGGAGTATATTGGAGAGGTAAGATAGAATGGAAGACGAGGTAGGGAGGAACATATTGGAGAGGTAAGATAGAATGGAAGGTGAGGTAGGGAGGAGCATATTGGAGAGGTAAGATAGAATGGAAGGCGAGGTAGGGAGGAGTATATTGGAGAGGTAAGATAGAATGGAAGGCGAGGTAGGGAGGAGTATATTGGAGAGGTAAGATAGAATGGAAGGCGAGGTAGGAAGGAGTATATTGGAGAGGTAAGATAGAATGGAAGGCGAGGTAGGGAGGAGTATATTGGAGAGGTAAGATAGAATGGAAGGCGAGGTAGGAAGGAGCATATTGGAGAGGTAAGATAGAATGAAAGACGAGGTAGGGAGGAGTATATTGGAGAGGTAAGATAGAATAGAAGACGAGGTAGGGAGGAGTATATTGGAGAGGTAAGATAGAATGGAAGACGAGGTAGGGAGGAGTATATTGGAGAGGTAAGATAGAATGGAAGAAGAGGTAGGGAGGAGTATATTGGAGAGGTAAGATAGAATGGAAGACGAGGTAGGGAGGAGTATATTGGAGAGGTAAGATAGAATGGAAGACGAGGTAGGGAGGAACATATTGGAGAGGTAAGATAGAATGGAAGGTGAGGTAGGGAGGAGCATATTGGAGAGGTAAGATAGAATGGAAGACGAGGTAGGGAGGAGTATATTGGAGAGGTAAGATAGAATGGAAGACGAGGTAGGGAGGAGTATATTGGAGAGGTAAGATAGAATGGAAGACGAGGTAGGGAGGAGTATATTGGAGAGGTAAGATAGAATGGAAGACGAGGTAGGGAGGAGCATATTGGAAGGTAAGATAGAATGGAAGGTGAGGTAGGGAGGAGCATATTGGAGAGGTAAGATAGAATGGAAGACGAGGTAGGGAGGAGTATATTGGAGAGGTAAGATAGAATGGAAGACGAGGTAGGGAGGAGTATATTGGAGAGGTAAGATAGAATGGAAGACGAGGTAGGGAGGAGTATATTGGAGAGGTAAGATAGAATGGAAGACGAGGTAGGGAGGAGTATATTGGAGAGGTAAGATAGAATGGAAGACGAGGTAGGGAGGAGTATACTGGAGAGGTAAGATAGAATGGAAGACGAGGTAGGGAGGAGTATATTGGAGAGGTAAGATAGAATGGAAGACGAGGTAGGGAGGAGTATATTGGAGAGGTAAGGTAGAATGGAAAACGAGGTAGGGAGGAGTATACTGGAGAGGTAAGATCGAATGGAAGACGAGGTAGGGAGGAGTATATTGGAGAGGTAAGATAGAATGGAAGACGAGGTAGGGAGGAGTATATTGGAGATGTAAGATAGAATGGAAGACGAGGTAGGGAGGAGTATATTGGAGAGGTAAGATAGAATGGAAGACGAGGTAGGGAGGAGCATATTGGAGAGGTAAGATAGAATGGAAGACGAGGTAGGGAGGAATGTGTAGGAAATTATAAGTAGTTAAGCGTTTAATTCAATTCAGTGAAGTAGATTTGTATCCTTAAGCTACTGGACGCCAAGACTTATATTATCTCAATACTTTGTTTTGAATCTTTGAGTCATAGAATGCTACGATGAAATTATCTGAATGTTATATCATTCACAAACTGAAGTGCACTTTAGACAATAGGTGAATATTTCAAAATTCCTAGTCTGAACGGTAATTCCACTATATCATTACAACAATATTATAAAAAAGAGTTGAGATCCTTTTCTCCTGTTCCTTGAATGTTCTGTGTGGCATCCTGTTGATAATTCTCCAAGAGAAAGAATTTTGGAATGTTGTCAGCTTCTGAAAATTTATGAATTATTGATAATATTGGCAGTATTTTATTCAAAAAGGTGACGTAACTTGAGGTTCTGCGTAGGTGAATCTTTCAGTGAATTCTGTCACTGAGTTTTGATGTCAAGTCATCAGACACTTTGCTCGCTGGAACCTTCCCTTATACACTGTAATATCACAGATGGTACCCGAAAATTTAACCACTTTCTTGCACACTCTACAAAGAACTTTTTTTTTCAAATTGGTGCTGGTTTACTTGTCACATTTTGGTTATAGCACGATTGAGAAATTGCAGCATATTTTTGTTTAACACTTCATAAAATTAATTTAACATGGTTGTGGGGAGGGGAAAAAAAAACGATTGAGTGCACGGTCGTCCGCCGGGCAGGATGGTCTGTGGGTTACTCCACAGACCATCGTCGTTGACTCCACTGAGTCAACGACGATACTCGGGAAGCTCGCTGTGTTTATTTATATACATTGTTATTTTCATCGCCATTTTTTAAATCCGCCAAGTAGTCATGGCACCCAGTAAGCATACAAGTGTTCCCGCAAGTGACAAGAAAAGGTTTAAGCGTTCAAGTCTAGAAATTACAAAGAAAATCGAGATATCAAATAGGCTCACGTGTGGTGGATATAGTGAGGCTTGTGGCTTTAATGAAGCATCAGTTTAAAGAATTAAAAAGAACGGAGCGAATAACACACTGATGACTGAATAACTTATTGACTTGACTGAATGACTTACTGACCTGACTAACTTACTGAAAAAGTGTGTATGTTAAACATACACACTTTTTCAGTAAGTTAGTTTTCTGTAGTTTTCTGTAATGGTCGCTGTCACTTTTTTTCCCCTCCCCGCCCTCCAACCTTCAATACCTCTCTATAATGTCAGATTTTTATTAATTTATGCGTCTTTATCATGCTTCTACGGTATTTATATTATACCTAATATTTATTCTGTAATAAATATGATAGGTAGATATTATTTATAGAAAGTAATAGAGTAATTATACAATAACAAATTTAGAAGCACTGCTTTGGAATACGGTCTAGACCAGCTGATGACGACTTACCCTCTGCTGTATAATATACTGCAGGGTAAAAGAGCTCAGAGATCCTTTACAGAATTTATGCACACTCCAATACAACCAACGACTTCAGTACCAGAACCTCAACCATTCACTTCTGTCAACAACCAACAACCATCCACATCCACTCTTTTCACAATCATCCACAAACACCATTACCCACAATTTAAGGTAAGAAATACTATTATTTCTATTGCATTTGTAATCTTAAGCAGTAGTGTATCACGACAATGCACTACAATTACATATTCACTTTTATTTTGTAAGATCTGGAGGTCTAAAAAAAAGTTGTTTGGCTTTTTGGGGGCTCCCAGGAACTTAACCCTAATTTTCCCAAAACGTCTTCAGTTTGCCTAACACGGTGTTTTCAGGAACCTAACTACCGTATTTTAATAAACGACTGTCTACTAATATATATATAAATATATATATATATATATATATATGTCGTGCCGAATATGTAAAACTGGTCAATTAGCAAGAACTCATTTAAAATTAAGTCCTTTCAAAAATTTTCTCTTTTACGTTTAAAGATGCATTTTTTTCATTAATATTAATGTAAAAAATTTTAATTTTGTACCAAAAGAATCTTAGAAAACTCACCTAACCTTATTATAACGAGCGCAATTTATTTTAGCCTAATCCAGCTAAATATATTTTAGATAAATTTACAATAATTTAATACTAAACAAACACAATGAAATATATTTTTTATTCGTTAGGTTCAGAATAATTTTGGCGAAATTATTTCACACAAATTTTCGCTTGTCCTATATGGCAAGATGAACGTTGCTGTTTAAGCCAAGATCGCAAGTTTTACATATTTGGCACGACACACACACACACACACACACACACACACACACACATATATATATATATATATATATATATATATATATATATATATATATATATATATATATATATATATAAATCTCAACATGAGATTTATAGAAGCATCTACAGTGGAAATAGGAAGGACTCCAGGAAGTTAGAATAGGGAGGTACACCAACAAGTGCTGGATGAGATGCAAATAACCGAGGAGGAGGTGAAGAAGCTGCTATGTGAACTTTATACCTCAAAGGCAGTGGGACCAGACAATATCTTTCTGTGGGCCCTTAGAGAGGGAGCAGAGATGTTGTGTGTGCCACTTACAAAAATCTTTAATACATTCACTGAAACTGGGCAACTACCTGAGGTATGGAACATGGGAAATTTAGTTCCAATTTTTAAGAAAGGAGACAGACATTAAGTCTTAAACTACAGACCTGTGTCAGGTCTGTAGGAGGAGAGTGGTGGAGCATCTAGAAAGAAACAATCTTATAAATGACAACCAGCATGGTTTCAGGGAAGGAAAATCTTTTGTCATAAACCTCCTGGAGTTTTATGACAAGATAACTGAAGTAAGACACGAGAGAGAGGGGTGTGTAGATTGCATTTTCTTGGACTGCAAGAAGGCTATCGTTGCAGTTCCTCACAAGAGGTTAATGCAAAAGCGAGAAGATTAGGCATGAATAATAGGAAAGGCACTGCAATGGATCAGAGATTATCCGATATGATACGTGACGAGGTGTCAAAGTGGGCGCCTGCGACGATCGGGGTTCCACAGGGGTCAGTCCTAGGCCCTGTGCTGTTTTTTGGTATATGTGAATGACATGATAGAAGGGATAGACTCAGAACTGTGTTAACAGATGATGTGAAGTTAATGAGGAGAATCAAATCGGATGAGGATCAGGAAGGCCTACGAAGACACTTGGACAGGCTACAAGCCTAGTCTAGCAACTGGCTCCTTGAATTTAACCCCGCCAAATGCAAAGTCATGAAGATCAGGGAAGGGCAAAGAAGAACGCAGGCAGAGTATAGTCTAGGTGGCCAAAAACTGCAAAGCTCACTCAAGGTGAAAGATCTTGGGGTGAGTATAATACCGAGGTGCATCAGCCAGATAACTACTGCAGCATATGGGTGCCTGACAAACCTAAGAATAACGTTTTGATACTTCAGTAAGGAATCATTCAAAACTTTGTACACCATGTATGTCAGGCCCATATTAGAGTATGCAGCACCAATTTGGAATCCACACCTGGTCAAGCATGCCAAGAAATTAGAGAAAGTACAAAGGTTGGAAAGAAGACTAATCCCTGATATAGGGGGGATTGTCCTACGAAGTAGGGTTAGGGGAGACATGATAACCACATATTAAATACTTTGAGAAATTGACATGGTGGACAAAGACAGGATGTTCTCAAGAAGGGACACAGAAAAAAGGGTCGCAATTGTAAGTCGAGGACTCCGATGAGTCACAGGGATGTTAGGAAGTGTTTCTTCAGTCATAGAGTTGTCAGGAAGTGAAACAGCCTAGAAAGTGATGTAGTGGAGGCAGAAATCATACATAGTCTAAGACGAGGTTTGATGAAGTTCATGAAGAGGGTAGAGAAAGAATCCAGTAGATATCAGTGAAGAGACGAGGCCAGCAGCTATAACTCGACCCCTGCAAACATAAATAGGTGTGTACAGATAGGTAAGTACTCACACACACACATGCATGCATACAAGCGCACACACACGTGCACACACAGACTTTGAAAGGACGGATCACTCACCAAAATACACCAGTGAAGAGAAGAACGTTATTGTTGGAGATTCACCATGAATATTCATGGATAGGGCATTCTGTCTTAGAGCTAGGAAGAGAAGGCAAAAGGTATGTATTCCTGGGACTGTGATAAAAGATCTTGTTGGCTGTCTGGACAACATCTTGTCTCAGTGCTGGAGGCAACGATGTCGGCAGGTGTAAGAGTGACGAGCTGATTATCATGTATAGGTCAATGATGAACACAATCAGGAAGACAGTGCTCCCTGTAATATGTGGCATTTTCCTGAGGGAAGGAGTTTTAAATGAATGGATGTCCAGGGCAATTAGTGTTAATTGTTGATAGACAAACACTCTGAGGGTTTTGAATTACCACTCAAAGACAATGGGGACGTTTTGTATGGGAAGAATGACATGTATGGCAGGGATTAAGTTCACTTGTTAAGGGCAGGTGTGGTGGTTTTGGCTAGTTCAGTGTAGGGAGTTATTACGGCTCGTACGAGAAATAGTGGTAGGGATTTTTGTGGTGAACAGTGAATTATAGAACCAGTTATTTAGCAGTTAAATTTATCAAGCTTCTGATAATATGGATTTTAACATTTAATGATGGATGAAGGTAATTAAAACAGAAACTGATAAAAAGGATGACACAAGTGAAAAATAATTTTAACATATTTTATATAAATAGTTTAATTAAATGCTTGAAATAGAATTCATGAATTACGTCTGGTTGCACGTGTGGGAACTGTTGACTTTACTGCAATGAGGCATAGTTTAATTTAAAGAGTCCGTACATAAAAATTCTGTGCCACATTCAAGGGTTTAAGGAGTTTTAAGTTATAATTAACACGAAGGGGAAAAGGATAGCACAATATATCTGCGAAAACATAAATTATTGCTTAAAAGCAGGTAGGAAAATCGATGGATTAGACATTAGGTAGAATTTCTAGAAGAGGAATTGATTTATGGTTAAATATACCAACCCCAAACACACTGACACAGGAAGACTTCTTTGGGCCGAAACTGTTAGGGCTTATAAACATGATAATTTAGTAATAAAAGGAAGTAGTTCAGAGCTGCTTTTTGAAGCAGTTTTTTTAAGAAAGCTAACAGATGTAGGTTCCTTTAAAAACTGATGGTTTTATCAAATACAGAAAGCGACGTCAATACTTTTGATATTAACGAAGAGCTTGCCGCAAGCGAATACTAGAAAAAAAAATAGTGTTTCTCCATGCTATGACCTGTTAGTATGTGGGGTAACTCTGAAGTTGTGATGAATGGTTTAGAAAACCGACAAGTTGAAGAATTGAGACACTTGTGCAACACATGGGAATCTTTATTGAAAAAACGTTTCGCCACATAGTGGCTTCATCAGTCCAATACAAAGTTGAAATGGGTAAGGAGAGGAGAAGTTTGAGGTAATCAGTCCCTCAACCTGGAATCGATGTGTTCAGTCCATCACTCTTGTAGGAAGTGCAGCATAGGGCCAGAGAGGTGGCTTAAATACTGCGGTGAGATGAGGTGAAGCAGGAGGAGGTGGGATCACAGTGGGACCTGCCACTAGTGTAAGTAGGTCGTCGTCCAAAGGTTGGGCAAGCGTTGAAGTCTTTGTACCAAGATTCTATGATGTTACAGTGTCTGACAGATGTGATGAATGGTTTAGAAAACCGACAAGTTGAAGAATTGAGACACTGATGAAGCCACTGTGTGGCGAAACGTTTCTTCAATAAAGATTCCCATGTGTTACATAAGTGTCTCAATTCTTCAACTCTGAAGTTGCCTGGCAGGGGGGTTCAGCTATGTTTTCGAAGCAGTTGCTTTAACTGAAATTTTTGGTTAGGTAAATAAGCGATGATTTCATGTCCCAAGCAACGAATGTAACTAAATATACTTGAGTCAAACATTCAGAAACCTTGAAAGAGTTCTGTTCCATAACCTAACTTTTGCCAGATTGTTTCAGACTATGGAACAGAACTCTTCTCCAGGCTGAGGGACTGACAATCTCAAATCTACGAGTTAAAGAGTGATGGACTTATTATATCATCTTCACATCTCTACTACTACTGCCTACTTTCTGTACTCGACTGAAGAAGCCTACTGTGTAGGCGAAACTGTTGCCTATGTGTTTTACCTACCAGCACTTTTTGAGTTTACGAGGGAGTCTGGCAGTAGGCCGGGTTTTAATACATGTTTTAATGCTAATTTATTTTGCACCTAGATAACTGTTTGCCCCCGGATAACATTATGTCCCTGGATGTCACACAACATTGTACCCTGGCGAAGACAGATGAAACCCATCCCTGGCATACATATCATTTTGGCCAAAGAAGTGGTTCCATTTGGCAGTAAATGATTCTGTAATATTCTTTCACGCATCAAGGGAAGTTTCTTGAAGACAATGGGGCTTCTAACTTTAAAAATTGGGCAGGTGCACTTTCTTGAATCAGAATTTTTAAGGTATTCAGATAATATTCCTGTAAGATCTGTAATATTGGGAATGAATATTGCATAGAAATTCAGAGCCAAGAAAACTTCGCATGAGCTTCTTGGTTCTGGGGAATTTAATCTCTGACAAAGCTTCGATCTCACCCGGGAGAACCTGTAAAGAATTATTAGAAAGAATGAAATCTATATATCTAATGTGATTAAAACCAAGGAAGCATTTCTTCGGCTTGGCGGTGAGGCCATGACAACGTAACCAAAGTAAGATTCATGTTAATGTCTGGATATGATTATCCCACGTGGATGTCATTACGTAGATGTTATCAAAATTAATTGATATATTAGGCAAATTACCCAAGACCTTTGTAATCAATCTCACGTAGGTAGCACAGGCTGTCACCAGGCCGAAGGGCATAGTTCAATACTGCAGTCTTTGGTGCGTAGGAAAAGCAGTGTACGGTTTAGAGGAAAGATCTAACAGGACTTGGTGATACGCTTGCGCAATTTCAGTTTCTGCAAAGAAAGATGCGTTATAAAATTTATGAGTTCGTTATCTATGATTGGCATAGGCTCAGCATCCCACCGAGTTATAACATTAGTCCTCTAAAATCAGTCGCAAGCCTCTATAAATTGTCTTCTTTTTTAACCATGACTACTGGTGAGCAATATGCCGATATTGAAGGTTCAGTTATATTTAACTTTAATAACTTGCCTACCTCTCGGTCAAATGCATCCTTAAGGTGAACTGGAACTGGATATACTTCCCGCTTTATAGGGCTGTCCGTGATTAAGTCAGTCCTATGGACTACCGTTGAGGTGACACCCAGAGTATCGGTAAAGACTTCAGAAAATTTACCCACATATTTCAGTAGCTCACTTTTCTTATGATCATCTAAAGATTCGTTGATATTTACGACTGTAGTAACAGAGGGTTCAAGAGTCCCACGTCATGTAGTTCCTTGTCATCTTCCAAATTAGTTGTCAATTACGCACACATTGCACTCTGAAGTTTCTGCATTCTGTTTGTGTGGAAAAAAATAAAAGTTATTAAGACAGTTGACAGAATTTCTTCTGCAATATTTCTTAAGAATGTTTATATGATAAAGTTTGGGCTTCCCCTTGACCTCTACGAGGTAATCAACTTCCCACAAATTTTCAAAACTTTGTAAGGACCTTTCCAAGCTACTAATAATTTGTTTAATGTTATTGGTAAAAATATTAGAACTTCATCCCCTACTTTAAAATATCTCTGACTTTTGGTATCATAAGTAGGTTTTATATTTGTCCATGGATAAGCTTAGATTTTTAGCAACAATGTCAGAGGTCTCATCAAGTTTGGATCTTAGGTCAAGTAGAAACTGATAAAAAGACGATCTCAGACTGTACTGGACAAATGACCTCTGGCCTGTCTACCATAGAGAAGTTCAAAGGGTGAGAACCCTAAAGAGTCACAAACAAAGCACAGAATAGGTAACGATGCCATTCCTTAGGTTTAAAGGAGCACGGTTTTGTTAAAATGGACTTGAAAATGGAGTGCTGTCGCTCAATCCTGGGATGATATGGTGTGGTAAAGAGAGGTTTCACTCCCAGAAGCTGGAAGAGATGTTGCATCAGGTCAGAGGTGAATTGTGTTCCACGGTCCGTCAAAATCTCTCTGGGGATGCCAACCCTGAAAAAGAGGACAGAAGGGCTTCAGATACCTCTGTGGTAGTTATGGAGGAAAGTTATGGGGAAACTCGAAGCATAATCTACTAACGTTAGAATACATCTATGTCCTCCAGGTGAAAGTGATGATAAAGGACCCTCTCAAACATTACGTAAAGAACGGCATTTTGACCATAGGTTCTCGCCTGGTACCTCGGGAGGATGACAATTGGCATACTTTACATGATCTATAATACGTAGTAATATCAGAGGACATTTTAGGCCAAAAATGTACTTCCTTAATTTTATTCGTTTTACCATGTGAAAAATGTCCGGCAACTGGCAGGTCATGGGACATTTTAAGAAGTCTCTCTGCATTGGCTCAGAACAACTAAACTGGAATAGTCTGTCTCATCTGAATTGGATTTAAACACAGATTTATACAAGATACTCTTAATATATTCAAATTTATATGAAAAGTTTCTCCTTTGGATAACTTGTTTCTTTATAGCAGATTTATGGCAATCCTGAAATGAAGGGAAATTACGTTGTAAATTGACAGTCATCATTGGATATTTCCAGAGGCTTAAAGTCTGGAAAAACCAACTGTTATATGGTAGGAGAAGCCATAGTCAAGGTATTTATGTTGTCGGAGGCGATATCCTTACTTTCATCCAACAAGTGAACAGATGATCCTGCTACCTCACTTTCGAAGGCAGGATAATCTGTTTCTACCTTCAAATGAATACTATTATCATGAGAAATGGCAGTTTCTGAAACGGAACTGTCAAGGGGCTTTTTGAACTTTAGAGGAAGAGCTGTAAAACTTAGATCCACTGACGGGGACGAAATGTCAACCACAGAAGTAAATAAAACACCTTTCACATTATACATTAGCTATCAGTACAGAGAAAGAAGTGATGGTGGCTAGTACGGCATCGGCCCAACCTGTGAACCATTTAGATCTTGTACAACAACGGATTGTAGGGAATGTGTCCGTACGGCCCAAGTAGTCTGAAAGGATAGTAGAGGCCTGAGTGGTTAGGGAACAGCTTGTTAGAAATTACGATGCACGTAGAGCCCGTGTCACGTATTATGGTTGATACATTAATTCCATTAATCATTCCAGAGCAGAATGGTGCCTTGTCATTACAGTCACTATAGCACTTACCAGCTTTTTGTACTTTCTTGGTAGGACAATCTGAACGTTTATGTCATTTAATACCACATAAATGACAAAGGGGAATAAAAGATGTCTGTTTTCCATTGGAAGCTTCATTTTCTTAAGGTTAGGTGAACCCTTGCCCTTAGGGTTCGATCCCTTTAGGTTTTTATATGAATTGTGGGCCTCAGCATACAAGTCAGTGGTCTCAGAATACAAGTCAGCGGTCTCAGCAACTTCATGAGCTTTAATCAGATTACGTTCTCGGACGAAAGTTCGAATCTGTTGAGGAAGAACCATTAGGAACTGGTCGGCAACCATAAAATCTCTAAGATTCATAATTATGATCAATTCCTGAGTTCTCAATCCAAAAAATCGAACAGACGATAGAGGGTAATCTCAAACTTCTGAAAATTTTGGCCGAGCTTAAATGTGGCATACCTGAAATCCTTCCTATAAGAATTCGGGGTCTTCTGCTAAGCTTTAAAGATTGCCTTATGTAAATTATAATAAAAAATGATCTCCTGTGATAAAGTGGCCTGAAAATAACATGTCTAACCTGGTAGCCCAGGTATCAGAGGGACAATCACAGAGGTAGCGGTATTTTGGAACTTAATGTATGAAGTTATATCCTCACCCTCTGTGAAAGGAGGTAGATTAGGCGTAGGCACATATGAACTGGCTGCATGCCAATGCTAATTTTTTATTTTCCAACTCAAGGCATGCTTTTTCTAACTCATGTCATTCTCTTTCTCTCTTAGGTCTCTCTAGCTCTTTCTTCACATACTCTAGCTCTCACTTCACCAAGTCTATCATGCTTCTTTTTGTTTTCTCTTTCTCTCAATTCCTCTTCCTTTTTTTCTTCTCGCTCAGTTCTTTCTCCATTTTTTCTTCTCTCTTTTTCCTCTTTCTCTTCTCTTAATTCTCTCTCTCCTTTTTCTCTCTCAATTCTCTCTTTCTCCTTTCTCTCTTCTCTCTCAATTCTTTCCCTCTTCTTTTTCACTTTCTCTTTTTTTTTTTTTACACAGGGTTTGACAAGGTTAAGGATCCCTAGCTTTATTGACAAGCTATTTACAGGTTAAGGATTCCTAACTTTATTGGCAAGCTAAGAGCAGTTATCTACATCAGCTCATTTGAAAGCATTTTTATTGTTATGAGACATACAAGTAGGGAACAGGATGAAGTTGGAGCCATCTGTGGGCCAGCATTTTCATTTAATCAACTGACTTTATCTCGTTGACATCATTATGCTGTACGAATGTGTTCCATACTCGAGTCATCCTGGGTATATATGATCTCAGATGGAGTGATGTTCTAGAGAAGGGTAGAGCCAGAGTGAAGTTGCTGCTTTCTGCCCGTCTTGTGGCATAAAAGCTTGTTTCACGCTGTCCTCGAAGTGGATCCAAGTGTGGTACTTTGACAACATTGGCCTTGTGCATAACAGTAAGGCCACCCACATCCTGTGTTGAAGGCTCTGCTGAAATGACAGATCTATCCAGGATGGGTCAAGGCGAGAGATGAGACGTCTTGCTCTGTTCTCTACTCTGTCAAGCAGTCGCAGATGAGAGGGGGGCAGGCAAACCAAGAAAGTGGAGCATACTCAAGGTGTGAGCGTACTTGTGCCTCGTAAAAAATCTTGCAACCCCTACTGTCAAGCAGATGCGAGATATGGCGAAGTGCTGTAAGTTTCCTGGCTGCCTTGTATGCAAGATTTACAACATGGTTCTTCATGGTCAGTTTGGAATCAAATTTCACCCCAAGGATATCAACTTCTTCTCCAGGTGCCAACACCCTCCCATTCGTCCTTACTACTGTACCAACATTATCATCATGGTGCCTAGAGATCATCATCATTTGCGTTTTGTCAGGTGCAAATTTTGCTTGCCATCTATTTCCCCAAACTGATATAGCTCTTAGCTGCTGATTGATGTAGCTTAGAGCAGCTGGCATTTCTTCTCTTGGATAAGTGAATGTCAGTGTACAGTCGTCTGCATATGCATGGGATTCTGAGATGAGATGAAGAAGGTCGTTAAAGTAGACATTCCATAACAATGGTCCCAGCACGCTTCCTTGTGGAACACTTGCCCCAATAGGATGTCTTGCTGATTCCGTTCCATTGAGAACTACCCTTAGAGATCTACCATGAAGGTAATCACTGAGGAGACATAGCGTGGAGCCTGCAATTCCCAGTGCTTGAAGTTTTGCTAAGAGGCCCTGGTGCCACACCCGGTAGAAAGCACCAGCAATGTCCAGTGCTACCACACAGCTGACTTTGGATTCATCCAGTGACTGGTGCCACTTAGTAGAGAGGTTTAACAACAGATCAGCAGCAGAGTAACCTTTCCTGAAGCCATATTGACGATCACAAAGTAGTGAGAGGTAGTCAAAAAACTCTGTCATTTGTCTTGAGATTATTGTCCCAAGGATCTTACCAGTGATTGACAGGAGTGACACTGGTCTGTAGTTGCTAATTTCTGCTATGCTCTTCTTTTTGTGAACAGGGACTACATTTGCCTCTTTCCACAGAGAGGGCCATTTACACTGTACTAGGCAGTGCTGAAAGATGCGAGTTAGAGGTGCTGCTAGCTGGTCTGCACATCTCAGCAATCTTGGACTCAACTTGCCTTTTCTTGGTCAAGCGATTTAAGAAGGAAATGCACCTCCTCCTGCCTTATTGTCACCACTGACAGTTTTGACACAGTTCTTGCAGCTAGCCAAGGAGGGTCCCTTGCTGGATCAGGAACTTGCATTTTGGTAGCAAAGTGTTCGGCAAAGAAGTCCGCCTTCTCTTGACAACTAGTAGAGGTGGTCCCATCCTGTCGATTTAGAGGTGGAATGAGTTCATCAGGCAGATAACCTTGTCTGTCCTTGACCAGGGACCACCAGGTTTTGGAGCCTACCCTACCTAATGCTAGCTTTCTTTTTGTGTCCACCTCCCATTTAGCAATGGCCCACTTTTGAACGTCACCCATATGCCTACAGGCTTGCCTGTGCAAGTTCCTGTTATAGGTGGTAGGATGTCTCTTATACCTTCGCCATGCTTTGTACTTAGCAGTAGCAGCGTGTGGACTCCTCACCTCGTTCTGTTGGAATCTTAAGTGTCGTAAAAACAGCCTTGTGGTCAGATGATCCAACGTAGACGAGGGGTTGACAAGTGTCTATACCTTTTCCATTTCAATTTCATCCTTTCTTTCCTGGATCTTTGTGACAATGAAAGCTTCTAAATTTTGACCGGTTATACTCAAACTAATTCCGGTGTTCAACGAAAATTTATATTCCTACATGCTTGTAAAATTAAATTAAACTACCAAGAAAAATGAAACGGATATTAAAGAAAACGGAGGGTTCTATTACTGCTCCGATCAAACAGCAATTAGAATGGGGGTCCCTTGACTCACTAAGAAATCAAGAGTGTTCTACAATAGTTCCCTCGATATAATAAATAGAGCTCAATGAAGTAACTTGTCCTTGGAAAATCTCAGGTATAGCCCTCGAAATTGCTTGAAGCTTGAAAAAGGTGGCAGTAATAACTAGTATATATACTGCTCTGACTTGACTTGCAAAAATTGAGACAATAACAATCACAATATCTTTTAATTACCATAGAGAATGATGATTCATTCGCTGGTTGCAACCGTCTGCTGACTCCGTGTGACTATGAGGCTTCGTTGTTGTTTTTGGAGTACCAAATATGTTCGAATTCGATGATCCTGGCAAGGTCGCCACTTGTGAATGTTTCTCAGCCCTGTCAGACCCTTGATCAGGCTGGTTCCTCCTTAAGAAAATTAAAAGATAACATAACAAACTTTCATTAATATAGAAAAATAGTAAATATAAAATAGTAAATAGGAAAGAGTAAGGTGATGAGGATAAAATTAGGTGAGGAAAGATTGGATATCAGATTGGAGGGAGAGAGTATGGAGGAGGTGAGTGTATTCAGATATTTAGTAGTGGACGTATTAGCAGATGGGTCTATGAAAGATGAGGTGAATCATAGAATTGATGAGGGGAAAAAGGTGAGTGGTGCATTTCGGAGACTGTAGAGACAAAGAACTTTGTCCACGAAAGCAGAGAGGGGAATGTATGAGAGTAGAGTTATAACAACGCTCTTATATGGGTGTGGAACATGGGTGGTGAATGTTGCAACAAGGGGAAGGCTGGAGTCAGTGGAGATGTCATGTCTGAGGGCAATGTGTGGTTTGTTTTTTAGGACTTGATGTGATAAGATAAGATAAGATAAGATTTCGTTCGGATTTTTAACCCCGGAGGGTTAGCCACCCAGGATAACCCAAGAAAGTCAGTGCGTCATCGAGGACTGTCTAACTTATTTCCATTGGGGTCCTTAATCTTGTCCCCCAGGATGCGACCCACACCAGTCGACTAACACCCAGGTACCTATTTGCTGCTAGGTGAACAGGACAACAGGTGTAAGGAAACGTGTCGAATGTTTCCACCCGCCGGGAATCGAACCCGGGCCCTCCGTGTGTGAAGCGGGAGCTTTAGCCACCAGGCCACCGGTGGCAACATTTATGAAGGGATTCAAGGAAATCGGCAGGCCAGACTTGAGTCCTGGAGATGGGAAGTACAGTGCCTGCACTCTGAAGGAGGGGTTTATTGCGTATGGAGTGTTAAACATTAGGCCACTGATCCTTGATCGGGTATCAGTTGCTATGTTGGCTATTGTCTAGGGTAGAACTCCAATAGCAACAAGGTTTTAGTGCTGCAAATGTAGCCTTCTTAACCAAAGACTGTTAACCTTCTTTCTGTAGGATGACCAAAATTCAAGAAAAGTCCGCATCTTTAATAACAATAAAACTTAGATAGGATTGTTATATCTCTATGAACCATATCTTAATAAAGAACAATAAAATTACTTATCTTTTTTCTTTTTACACTTCAAGGGTACAATTATATATACGCAGCTATTGTTATGACACGAGAGTTTAGTGGGAAGACATTATTCCCAGTAGCAGAGTTAGACAATCAGTATGTGACATGAAGTAACTGACTTGCTAACATATCCCTTACCAATGTCTTCACAGAGACATTAAATTTAAATTATCCAGACAGGAAGATTTATCGATAATCCCGTGCAAGAGATATGTATATGAACAAAAATCTTAGAAATCAGAGATCAGACTAGGTGTGAGAATGTTGCTCGGGAGTGTTGTGAACCTCCTGACTGGACCAAGGTGCGGTAAGCTGACGTCAGGTTGGATCACGTGACTGAGGGAGACAGACCAGTACCTGAACTAGTAACCGGCGCTGTAACTAGTGGTTTCCCACTACATAAAAATAACATTTACTCTTATGAACGCTTAACAATATAATATAACAATATTAGCATTAACATACATATAATAAAATAAAGGAGCACATCCTAGCATAAAAAATGTCGGGTAAGGACATACTCGTAACACCTCCCCCACACACTGACGGTCGCACCAGGAAAAGTGATAAGGTTTCACTTTTGTCCAAAATTATTTCAAACCAAAAAATATTAATCAAAAAGGTAATCACTCATGAACCACGCCGCTGTGAATTTGTGTTTGTCACTGTAACATGTGCTTCATATACTTGGGCTGCACATCAGTGTATCTGTGTACATGTAGAGACTTCATAGAGCTTCACATTAGTAGATAAAACTGCATTTGATCAGCGGTCTTGAGTGATTGGAGACGATATTCCGCTCCAACAGTGACCTCTGTCACGGCAACTGCGTTTTGGAAAGGTTGAGTGACAAGGTGTGTGGAAGGGTGGCGTCAGGTCTGTGTACCGCGCCTCTCGTAATTAAAACATACCATGTTGTTACGAGATGGCCATACCCAACATTTTTTATACTAGGGTGTGCTCCTTTATTTTATTATATATATATATATATATATATATATATATATATATATATATATATATATATATATATATATATATATATATATATATATATATAATATAATATATAAGTGATGATTTCTTCTGAGCGGTCCCTTCTACAGAGCGGTCTCTCCTCTCAGTGGTCCCTTCTGCAGAGCGGTCTCTCCTCTCAGCGGTCCCTTCTACAGAGCAGTCTCCTCTGAGCGGTCCCTTTTTCACACCTATGTGCTAATGACCTTAACCCTGCCCACGACCCCCGCCCACGCCCCCCGCCCTCGATCCCCCCCGCGCCCCCCCGCCCCTCGCGCCGACCCGCCGGCCCCGCCCCGCCGGCCCCGCCCCGCCGGCCCCGCCCCGCCCGCGCCCTCGCGCCCCGCCCCGCGCCTTCTGCTGTGAATTCTGCAGCGTCGTCCGGATTGCCCCCGCGCCCCGAATTTTTTTCCGATTTTTTTCAAATTTTTTTTGAATTTCTTGTGCTCTCCTCGAATCAAATTTTTGAGGTTCCCACCTCCCACTTTCACCCCCATCCAAATTTCATTTTCTTATGATCTCCTTGGATCAAGTTTTCTCGATAATACCAAGACTCCATCTCCTCGAATCAAGATTTTCTCGATAATACAAAGTCTCCATCTCCTTGGATCAAAGTTTTTCTCGATAATACCAAGACTCCATCTCCTCGGATTAAGTTTTTGGATTCCCCCCTCTCAGGGTAAGCATTCAAATGAACTCCTCCTATGGGGCAAGGTACTTTCTCTTACTACAGGTCTAAACAAGTGTGACGTCAGTATTCCTCTCATTAAGTTAAATGAACTAAAAAGTGTGTTTACTCGGCGGTCAGTGACGTCACGTGATGACCTCACACATACAGGCTGAATCTTGTCGACTTCCCCCTATGTCAGTGACGTCACGCGATGACCCCCCACACACAGTCGGAATCTTGTCGACTTACCCCTACACATTTCATAGGGAAAACATTTTCACTCTTAACCCAGGATAATCCAAATAATTTCACAATTTTTCGTTAATACCCACAACAATCCACAATTTCTTTACAAAATACAACACAAGTCTAGACATTTTTTTCTCGTTTTAACTATTTCAGCTCAGCTCACTCCCCACGAAGTAACCTTCTCTCTCCTCCCCACCCTCCCGAACCCTCACACTCCAACCAACACCTCACAATTTTCACTCATAACCCCCCAATTTTTCTCGTTTTAACTAATTTCATTAGAAAAAGTCACAACAACAACCCACTTATAACATCTTTTTAGTTATCTCTAGTTCGACAACAACAACACCCACATCCCACATCACCCACAACCCACATCACCCACACCCCACAACACCCACAACCCACAATTTTTTTTTCTCGTTTTAACTAATTTCATCAGAAAGTCACACCAACAACACTTATAATCACTTTTCAACAACTCTAGTTCGACAACAACACCCACAACACCCATAACCCACAACACCCACACCCCACAATTTTTTCTCGTTTTAACTAATTTCATCAGAAAAAGTCACAACAACAACCCACTTATAACATCTTTTTCGGTATCTCTAGTTCGACAACAACACCCACAACACCCACATCCCACAACACCCACAACCCACAACACCCACATCCCACAACACCCACAACCCACAACACCCACATCCCACAACACCCACAACCCACATCACCCACACCCCACAACACCCACAACCCACATCACCCACACCCCACAAAGCACACAACCCACATCACCCACACCCCACAATTTTTTTCTCGTTTTAACTAATTTCATCAGAAAGTCACAACAACAACAACAACCCACAACTTATAATCACACCTTTGAATATCCTCAAAACACCATTTGAGTACTCCCAAATACACCACTGAATACTACTAAAACACCACTGAATACACTCAAAACACCACCAAAATCACCATAAACTAAGATCAACACCCACATCCCACAACACCCACAACCCACAACACCCACATCACCCACAACCCACATCACCCACACCCCACAATTTTTTCCCCTTTTTAACTAATTTCATCAGAAAAAGTCACAACAACAACCCACTTATAACATCTTTTTCGGTATCTCTAGTTCGACAACAACAACACCCACAACACCCACATCCCACATCACCCACAACCCACATCACCCACACCCCACAACACCCACAACCCACAATTTTTTTTCTCGTTTTAACTAATTTCATCAGAAAAAGTCACAACAACCAACTTACAATCACTTTTCAGCATCTCTAGTTCGACAACACCCACAAACCCACAACCCACAACACCCACATCCCACAACACCCTCAACCCACAACACCCACATCCCACAACACCCACATCCCACAACACCCACATCCCACAACACCCACATCCCACAACACCCACATCCCACAACACCCACATCCCACAACACCCACAACCCACAATTTTTTCTCGTTTTAACTAATTTCATCAGAAAAAGGCACAACAACCCACAACTTATAACCACTTTTTCGGTATCTCTAGTTCGACAACAACACCCACAACACCCACATCCCACAACACCCTCAACCCACAACACCCACATCCCACAACACCCACATCCCACAACACCCACATCCCACAACACCCACATCCCACAACACCCACAACCCACAATTTTTTCTCATTTTAACCAATTTCATCAGAAAAAGTCACAAAAACAACCCACTTATATCATCTTTTTTGGTATCTCTAGTTCGACTACATTACCCACAACCCTCATCAATTACCAATTTATTCACAATTTTTCCCCTTCTTTTTACTGAAGCTTAAATGTAATACACATTCCTCTTTACATTACTAAAATTCTAATAAAATCCTCTCCATACCCATCTCCTTCTATCCACATAAACTGATATTATATTCGCGTCAACTAATCTCAC
The DNA here is from genome assembly GCF_038502225.1 of Cherax quadricarinatus. Taxonomy (NCBI): domain Eukaryota; kingdom Metazoa; phylum Arthropoda; class Malacostraca; order Decapoda; family Parastacidae; genus Cherax; species Cherax quadricarinatus. The sequence goes on along the minus strand of NW_027196932.1, from coordinate 4,971 downwards.
TACCCAACTATTGCGACATGTTTCAACACCCTCCATTCTTTTCCAATATATCATAACTTTTCAATTCTATAATTTCTTTTTAAAATATTCACACATTACCTTTATTTTCAGTAAAATCTCCCCATATTTCATTAAATTTCTAATACAACCCTCCCCATACCCCTCTCCATCTCACCCGCATTTCTTCACAGAAAACACTCATTTTTATAAACATATCACACACACAAAAAAAATCATATTCGAACAATATCTAAGCGCACTCACCTCACTACCACCAACACACGATGTCACACCTCACAGGACCGACGAGCACACCTCCAGTGACGTCACACTCCCATTGTGTTACTTGGTGGTGGGGTCATAAAATCTGGTAATCGTCTTGGATATAGTGTTATTAGATAATGTAGGGTACAACAGGTTGAAACAAGGTGGGTTGGGTGTGATGTTACCAACCACCAAGTAACACAATGGGAGTGTGACGTCACTGGAGGTGAGCTCGTCGGTCCTGTGAGGTGTGACATCGTGTGTTGGTGGTAGTGAGGTGAGTGCGCTTAGATATTGATCGAATATGATTTTTTTGTGTGTGTGAAATGTTTATAAAAATGAGTGTTTTCTGTGATATTAGTGATTTTTGAGGTAAGTGAACATGGGTGATTGTAGTTGGTGGTTGTCTTAGATTATGTGTGTGTACAAGATATGTTTTCAGTTGATGGTGATCATGTACTAAGTGTTTGCGTATTAGGTTTGTGTTCATGCATTTTTTTTTATGCGCCAAATGGGGAGGGAGTTCCTGGTTATAGTGATTTGAGGGGATTTCTATAAAAAGGATGTTAGATGGTGATGTTAAACTTAGTTTCTGGTGATTTTGACGGTGATTTGGTAGTATTCAGTGGTGATTTGGTAGTAATCAGAAGTGTTTTGGGAGTATTCGGAGGTGTCTGATGGTGTTTTTTGAAGGTGTTCAAATGATGTGCAGAGGATTTTTTGAAGATCAGTGGTGTTCAGAGTTGGTTCAAAGTTAGTCAGTGTGTTAGATATGGTAATGTCTCATGTCGTAAGTGTATGAGTTAGTTTTTTTTGTGCTGATGTTGTAAAGTCTGGAGAATGAGGGAGGAGTTTGGTGGATGAGATGTAATTTCGGTTAATGAAATGTGTAAGTGTGAATGAGAATGTGAATTGGTGGGTGAGTTAGAGAAGACAAAATGTTATGTGATCTTAGTAAAAGTATAGATAGTTTTAGTGATCTTCGTTATGATGATGTTTTAAGAGAATGTGTACAAAAAATGTGTGATCTTAGTGGTGGGGTTATAGAATTTGGCAGACGTCTTGATTGTGGTGATCTTAGATAATGGAGATGTAACAGATATGTGTTTGTGTTAGTTTTGGTAAAATGTCTCATGTCATAAGTGTGTGAGTTAGTTTTTGTGATAATGTTGTAAAGTCTGGAGACTGAGGGAGTAGTATGGTGGATGAGTTGTAATTTCAGTTAATGAAATGTGTAAGTGTAGATAAATTAGAGATGATAAATCTTATTTGGGAGTATTCAAAATGATATTTTGGAAGTGCTTCAGTGTTGTTTGGAAATGTTCAAAGGTGTTTATGTGAATATTCAAATGATTTATGAGAGTGTTCGAAGTAATCTTGGGGTTGTTCTGTAGTGAGATGATAAAGGTTGTGGATGAGAGATATTGAGAAAAGGTGGTCTCAAATGATGTATGAGAGTGTTTTGAAGGTGTTCAAAGTAAAGTGATGTGTGTGTGTGTTTTTATATATATATATATATATATATATATATATATATATATATATATATATATATATATATATATATATATATATGTCGTGCCGAATATGTAAAACTGGTCAATTAGCAAGAACTCATTTAAAATTAAGTCCTTTCTAAAATTTTCTCTTATACGTTTAAAGATATATTTTTTTCATTAATGTTAATGTAAAAATTTATAATTTTGCATCAAAAGAATCTTAGAAAACTTACCTAACCTTATTATAACAAGAACAATTTATTTTAGCCTAACCCAACTAAATATATTTTAGATTTGTTTACAATAATTTAATACTAAACAAACACAGTGAAATATATTTTTTCGTTAGGTTCAGAATGATTTTGGCGAAATTATTGCATATACAGATTTTCACTTGTCCTATATGGCAAGATGAGCGTTGCTATTTAAGCCAAGATCGCAAGTTCTGCCTATTCGGCACGACATATATATATATATATATATATATATATATATATATATATATATATATATATATATATATATATATATATATATATATATAAACGTTTGTCGGGTTAGTGCTTATTTTTATTATATGTTACGTTAATATTGGAAACTTTCCCAATAATGGTGCAATTGTCTTGAGGCACCAGGTAAATGACCGACGCTAGTTTAGGAGCCGGCTTGCTCTTCCTGACCGACCTCATGTAGGTGTGTACGGTCACTATTATCAGGGAGTTGGTTCAAACACTCCCGAGTAGCACTCTCACACCTAGTCTGATCTCTGATTTCTAAGACTTCTCTGTTCATAATAATTTAAATTTAATGTCTCTTAAGACATTAGTAAGGTTTATGTTAGCAAGTCTGTTACTTCATGTCACATATTGATTGCCTAACTCTACTACTGGGAATTATGTCTTCCCACTAAACTCTTGTGTCGTAAAAACAGCTTTGTATAAATAATGTATCCTTTATGTGTCAAGGAAAAAGATGAGCAATTTGATTGTTCTTAAGATATAGTTCATACAGATATGAAAATCCTATCAAAGTTTTATTGTTAATAAAGACACAGATTTTACTTGAGTTTTGATCATCCTACAGAAAGGAAGAAGGTTAACAAAGAAAGTCTTTGGTTAAGGCTATATTTGCAGTACTAAAACCTTGTCGTTATTGGAGTTCTACCCTAGACAATAACCAACATAGCAACTGATACCCTATCAAGGATCAGTGGCCTAATGTTTAAATAGTCCATACACAACAACACTACTCATGATATGCAAAATGTTATTAAACATGAGAAAAATAGAGATTAATTGGCTTTTACATATAAAATTTTAAATAAATCTTAAATAAGTACTCAAACTTATTACTATCCATTTTCAAGACAATGCATATTTAGTGTGCTTTAAGAAAATACTTTTAGTTCAAAAATGTATTTTTATACTAGCAGTACAGCTCCTGAGCCGTCAAAACATCTCCATCTTTTCATCACAAATATGGAGTGAGTTTAGTAATTATTAAACTGTATTAGACAAAAATATTGCCTTGTCAATTAATTAAGAAAGTTAAAATAAAGATTGCACAAAAACTCAGTTTAAAGCATGATATACCTTAAGTGGTAAACATTTGCATACTAAGTTGAACTAAACATTCGTGCTTTCTACCACAAAGGTGTCGTTCAGCTTGATGTAGTAGGGACGGCAGAAGCCATGAGCGTTACCTGTCTCAGCGTCGCCAGTGCCGAGTCCCTTACTGACCTTATAGACAGATATGTTGCCTAGTCGACAAAGCTGTCGCACTTAACTCTGGAACAGTAAGGTGAGTGGGTCCGGCAGCCACCCTGCCTCGGTGGGAGACGGTCGATGTGTTTTTAATAATAAAACTAAATTAATCCCACTTGAAGCAAAGAAATGAAAGTTAAATATATAAATGTTTAGTGACTCAAAGCTAAAATGTACACAGTACGTGGTTAAGAATGGTGCTGTGCCGATGTTCTGGGCACGTAGCTCTGAAATGTAGTTTGGAATGCTGAGCCGTTGTTGATGACGATGGGGGGGGGGGCTTACAGATGGATGTGACTGATGACACTGAGTAGACAGTGGCCCCAGCACAAGTAGAGATTCTGACCATCACAACACTTGTGAATCAATTGAGCTGCCAGTAAAGAGCCACCATGAAATGTTGGAGTTATAACTGGGGGACGGCTGCTGGAACGGTGTGTAGCTGACTGTGTGTTGGCTACGAGTGGAAGGGAACCAATGTAGGTAGAGAAGTCAGATTGACACTCAGAGCTTGTCAAGATCTATGCTGCCCTTCTTGTCTCGCCTGTGTCGGATGACCTGAGCCAACAATCAAGGCTAATATAAAGATATATAAAATTACAAACCACTCAAGAAATCATTCACGTGATAGGCATACGGCCTTTAGAAGAAATGACTAGGATTAAATGATGTTATACTACACAAGTCCGAATCAGGACAGGAAGAACTGTACTCCTAAGCATAAAAGCTTAGGAGTGCAGTTTTTATTGAAATCCAATTAACCCAAACACATAATAAATTAAAAAGGAGTGAAACAAATACAGATTTGATGGGAGCTGCAAGTCAAGCGATTCACAACCGGTCGGAGACACTCGTCACCTCCCACTGGGTACAGAAGGGGAAGGGTGGGGGTAGCAGGAACGATGCACCCACCTAACAGAACAAACATACTGCCCAACAAACTACCACCACCATTCATTCATAATTTCACTCATACTAATAAAATTTTCCCTCACTGATAAAATACCTTTTATCAGTGGACTTCTAGAGAAGTCAAATGCGATGTCTGCAGCCTTCACAGAGACCCACACAAAAGATCACTGACAATGAAATATGGATAAATGGGTACAAACCTTTTAGATGTGAAAGAACAGGCAATAAGGATGGGGTTGGCCTATATGTCAGAGTCGCTCATCTGCACAGAGATGCTGACCACCACAAACGATGTACCTGAAGTTCTAACAATAAAGATCGAGAACTAAAACCTAGGCATCATGGTTGTATATAAGCCACCAGATGCAACCTCCCAACAGTTCAAGGAACAGCTACTGAAAATTGATTACTGTCTAGAAAACCTTCCAGCTCCATCCCCAAACATCTTACTGCTTGGTGATTTCAACCTAAGGCATACAAAATGGTAGAATGTAGCAAATAATGTTAAAGCAAAAATAATCCTAGGAGGCAGT